>NW_024468552.1:19592-250014 GCF_001632365.1 Laetiporus sulphureus 93-53
AGCGTCTGGAGTCGTTGCGGGTGCCTTCAGAAATGCCCGGTGGACAGCGTTGCCCTGAAGGATGAGTTCCAAATGACAAATTTGGCTATTACAGTACGGGGATGGCCTGCGGCTTACGTGATCCTTAAGGTGCAGTTTGACCTGTTTAAGGGAATATTTTTACATCATCATTCTCTTTACGTCATTCGCTCCCTGGCCTGGGTCTCTTCGTCTCGTCGGTTGAACTTCTATATACTCAACACTTCTCAATTTATCACTCGCTCGTACTCGGCCTTTTCATGGCGACGCCCACGTCTACATGTATCGCGGTCAACGTCGCTTTTTACGGTACGTAACTCTTCCTCCTTATGATCTCGACCACTGTTCTAATTGCGTCGTATATTTGTATCAGTTGCGTTGGTCTTTGTCGACTACATTGTCCATCGTTGCTTACGTGCCCCTGAGCGGGCTATATGTATTGCGGTCAACGTCGCTTTTCACGGTATGTAACTCTTGCTCATTATGATCTCGACGACTGTTCTAATTGCGTCGTATGTTTGTATCAGTTGCGTTGTTCTCCGTCGACTACGTCGTCCCTCACTGTTTACGTGCCTCTGAGCAATGTATACGTATCGCGGCCAACTTCGCTTTCCACGGTACGTTACTGTTGCTCATTACGATGTCGACTTATGTTCTAATGGCATCGTACATTTGTATTAGCTGCGTTGTTCTTCGTCGAGTACGCCGTTCATCGCTGGATACGTGGCCATGAACAGGTTATACATACTTCGAACTATGTTGCTGAGCACACGCAGCCCCGTCAGACTGTAGCCCACATTAATGGGATTGGTTTCGAGTGTGCGCGGTCGCATCGCTCTAACGGATTTTGCAGCCCTCCGGTGGGGGGTGCCGGTACTGAGTGTGCGCGGTCGCATCGCTCTAACGGATTTTGCAGCCCTCCGGTGGGGGGTGCCGGTACCGAGCATGCGCTGTCGCATCGCTTTCAGTGCTACGGCAGCCCTTCGGTGGGGGGTGCCACTCGGAGATCTTGCGTTTTTCGGACAGAGGAACTACTGGACTTCCCTGTCATGTTTGGTTCGCGCTGCCTCCTATCCGTTCATTCGACGGTATCGCTTAAGGGGTTCGAGCTCATAGGCTCGATGGATTCCACCTGGTCACGAAACGTTACTGCGGTCGCAGTTGACATCCCTCTCTCGTTCATTGCTCACCGGTGTCCGATTGGGTTTATGAGGGACGCTGCTCGTTTGCACCGCATAGGGCGTGACGCGCGAATGCGCTCGCTGAACGGTCTGCAATCTTTGTTGATGGAACATCAATGTGATATGGTATGTCCATCGACCGTTGCGATTTTCGAATATGTGAGCGACGGGTTGCATACGTTTACACCTGACGGACGCTGCATATTCGATTGCCGTCTGCTGAACCGATTCCCGATCTTGAGCGGACAACTTCGGTGGACGGGTAGTGAAAGATACATGTTTACCGGTGTCGTCGATTGCCGCATGGGGGTGCCTGATGTCGAACTTGGTTGCGTTGTGTCAGAAATTCCAATCGAGTATCTCATTGGCAGACTCGACTTCGGTTCACTTACCGATGTTGCTGGTGCTCATGGGTTACGTGCGCTGTGTGGCTCGTGGACCCTGAACGAAGTTGTGCAGGACATTTTAGCTCATCGCTGTTGGCTGTGTTCCAGGGTATATCCATCGTTTCGCGTTCTCGAATCTGTTGACATACCGGAATTTGCACAGGCGGCTCTGCCCGAATCATTACCGATGACGTCGAGTGCCCCTAGCTCGACATCGTTTCCTCCGAAGCCGTTGAGTGACGAACATCGTTTGAGTATCTTGCGGGATTGGCACGATTCAATGGACAATGGTGCTGTGTATGAAGAGCCGTGTGCCATCTGTGGACGCTTAGTTCCTGGACGTGACATCAGTTCGGTACGAATGGAAACCATTGACCTTTCTCCTCTTTGTAGGGATGGAGAGTTCGTAACGCGGTACGAGCGTAGTGCCCGTACAGACCCCGTTACGACGTTGAATGGGCCCGTCTTGTTTGCTGATGCGGTACACGTTACGGCCGGTGTTAGGTTCATACACTGGTGCGACTCCTGTCGATCTGTATTGGAACGCAAACGTGGATTACCGAGATGCGCACTGGCGAATGGACTGTGGCTTGGCGATGTTCCACTTGTCTTACATGAATTGACATTTGTCAAACAGATGTTGGTTGCCAAAGTTCGGCACAATTCGTTCGTTGTCAAAGTTACAAAAGGTCAACGGAAAATGATCGCGAATGCGATTGCCTTTTCCCAACCTGTGGAGAAAATGTACAATGTGTTACCTCCGCCAAGGCGCGATCTAGATGAAGTGCTCGCGATTCTATTCACCGGTCCCTGTCGACCCAGTGAGGAAGATTTTAAGCGCACTCCGTTGCTAGTCCGCCACCATGCTGTGATTGCAGCTTTGCGATGGCTTATGCTTAACCACTGTGACTATGCTGACGTGTCAATCTCTGAGGAGAACCTTTCCCAGTATCCGGAAAACGAACCACCTGTCACCGTTCTTCGACGGTTTTCGGACGGTAGCACTCCTTCAGAGGCTATGTCTGTGCATGAGGTTGACGAAGAACGGGGCACGAATGATGGTCCATGTCCGTTTGTCATGCATGGGTTGTCCGCTGCTGATGTCGCGACGATGTCATATAAGTCTCGAATTATTACGGCTCTGCAGTACTTCCATGGAGGGGGAGCTGTATTAGGATATGGCCATGGTTCTAAGCCAGAAAGCATATACCACAACAGTAAGCTATTGCCAGGTATGTTTCCGTGGCTTTTTCCTTATGGCCTCGGGGGAGTTGAAAATCCTCTTATAAAAACCCGTCTTGATCGGGCTATACACATCAGGTCATTACTGTATTATGCCGACCGCCGTTTTCAAACGGACTATTATTTCCCGTTCATTGTCTTCAATCAACAGCAGATCCGAGATTCAACAAGAGGCGGTTATTTGTTGACAGAGCGTCGGAACTTTCACGAGGTGGCAGACCGCGTACTATCTGTGAAACCAGACGTTCTCCAGCGGCTTGTTGATCGGGGTAAAGATGGAGTTTATCTCCGTCCTGTGGATGAGGATGAAGAAAAGTGTTTTGAACTAATATCGATTCTTGATTATGTCGCTGGGCATGTAGATGGGTCATCTGCGAAACGCAAACAGCTTAGAAATGAAATTCAAAGTCTCATTATTGCACGCAATGTACCACTCTTCTTCATTACATTTTCGCCCGTCGATATCAACCATCCTCTCTGCCTATACTACTGTGGTCAGACAATTGATATCTTTGATCCATGCAGCCTGTATCCTCGATATGCTGAGAGGCTGCACCTCATTGCTGACAATCCGGTCGCTTGCGCTCGTTTTTTCGACTTCATGGTGAATTCATTCATTACGCACATCTTGCGAATCGGCTCGGACAACGATGGCCTGTTTGGGCGTACATCTGCCTACTACGGTACTGTTGAATCCCAGGGTCGGCAAACTTTGCACATGCATATATTACTTTGGATCCTTAACTCCCTAAGCCCTCTCGAAATACGGTCACGCTTACTGAACGATCTCGCATTTTGTCAGGCTATGTTAGATTGGTTGGATAGCTGTCATCAAGGTGACTACTCGACGGGAAGTTCGAACGAAATTAAGGAAAGTACTGATGGTCGCAGCACTGATTTTGAATCGGATGACTGTGAGGGCCGTTCGGCGACATGCGTTTTACCGTTGCGCCCCCCCGTCACTTCTACTGAAGCAGAGGTAAATGATACATACCGTCAAGTTCTTCGTGACGCAGACCAAGTAGTCTACATGTCAAATCGCCATCAATGTCGGCTACAAACTAATCATTCCAAAGGCTGCCGTCGCTCATCTGATAGTCTCTGCCGGGCACGCTTTCCTCGCGATATGCACCCTTCCACTGAGGTCGATATTGATACAGGAGCCATTCACTTCAAAAAAAGTGAGCCATGGATCAACACCTTCAATCCTGTGATGTCATACGCTCTCAGATGCAATACAGATGTTACCTGTCTGTTATCAGGAACTCAAGTACGTGCCATCATCGCGTACATTACTGACTATATTACTAAATCTCCTCTTAAAACACATTCTATATTCGAGACTGTACGCACCGTGTTGGACGCTAACACCGAGGCCATGTCGCATGCAGGATCAAACGAGGATCGGGCACGGATGGTTGTCACGAAAGTAGTCAATGCTCTATCAGCGAAAATGGAGATTGGTGGTCCAATGGTATGTTCCTATTTGCTTGGTTTTCCAGACCATTATACCAACATACACTTTAAGAAGTTCTTCTGGGCTCCGTACATCAACTATGTCGTGAATACATCCGGAGGCATTGCATCGACATCTGCCATTTCCGACTTACACTGTAACATCGACGGATACAATGACGACAGAGATCGTGTGGTCATTGGTCAGTCGAAACGTGAAATCGTCCCCCTGAACAAGATCAATGATTACATTTATCGTCCGATTAGGTACGAGCATTATTGTCTTTACGACTATCTCATCCAAACCGACGTCATCAGGCGACGTCGGTCTGTATCCTCTCATGCAGCGGCTACAGGAATCGACGATGATCATGGTCCAAACCGTTTATTGGCTGCACATCCGCTTCATGATACTCACTTTGTCACAGATGTTGATACATCTAATCAGTATGTGCTCACTTTCCTTGGCAAAGCACTTCCCCGTCACGACAAAGGGGATCGGGAGACCTACTGTCAAACGATGCTTACATTTTTTTACCCACGTGGTTGGCGTTCGGGAATTGATATTAAAGCAATGAGTGAAAGCTGGGATGCCGTATTTCAACGGACCACGTTCGCATCTCACCATGTTCAGGTTATGGCCAACATGAATGTTCTGTATGAATGTCGAGATGCGCGTGATGATTTTTCTGCGCAACGGCTCGCTAGTGAACGTTTGTCGTTGGGTCTGGGATTTCTCAATCCTTTGATGTTGGATTCACTGGACATTGAGAGAGATGAGTCTAATGTCATGTCAGATGCCAACCAAGAACATTTACTTTCAATGCTTCATGATCATCTTACGTGTCTAGGAAACGTTAGCTCTCACAATGCAGCCCTCACGTCGGAAATGCAAACACTATTGGGCCGACTGCGCACTGATAGGACAGCTTCGTCTCCAAGCACTGATATTCAACCTGTCATCGATATTCCCAGACAATCTGCCACTGCATGGAAGGCAGCTGTGTTGTCTGCAAAACAAACTGTCATCCAACAACGGCTCGAAGTGGCACATGGAGATATCAACGTTGATTGTTACTCAACCCGATGTCTTCCAAACTCGGTAACTGTGTTGACGTTCAATGCCGATGAGTCCAATATAGCTCATGCTGATGGTGTCCCTCGTTCACTAGAGGATAATACGATATCGTTAATGAAAGATATCATGCATACCTTCAACCTCAATGAAGAACAACAACGGATGTTTGGTGTTTGTGCTCGACATCTCCACCACCATGAATGTGAACCTCTTTGGATGTATCTAGGAGGTATTGGAGGCACTGGAAAGTCACTTTCCATTCGAGCTGTCAGCACCTTTCTTACACGGCGTGGAGAGGCAGGGCGATTTTTGCTCATGGCACCGACAGGATCAGCTGCGTGCTTAATCTCAGGCTCAACCTATCACTCTGTGTTAGGATTCTCAAACAACTCTGACCATGTAGGCAATAGCAGTCCTACCTCTCTATCTAAAGTTCGTGATCGTCTTCAGGGTGTAGATGCTGTGTTCATTGATGAGGTGTCTATGATATCGTGTGTAGACTTGTATCGAATTAGTGCCCAAATGTGCAAGGCATTGGGCATTACCGATCAGTCTTTCGGTGGTCTAAGCGTCATTCTTGCGGGCGATTTTGCTCAACTGCCTCCTGCGGGTAGGAATGCGGCTTCTTTGTATTCAAACAGTGTTGGGCCTTGGTCGATTGCTAATACACTGATCTCGCAGCAAGCTGCCATCGGTAAGTCATTATGGCATCAGTTTACCACAGTGATTCTTTTGCGTAGAAATATGCGCCAACAAGGGATGTCCGAAGACGACGTTCGATTTCGCACTGCATTGATAAACATGAGATACAAAAGTTGCGACGAAGATGACATCGCTCTATTACGTACTCGGGTCGTTACCGATGCCAGTGACCCTTTAAGCGAATGTTTTGCAGATCCGTGCTTCCGCAACGTTTCTATCATCACCGGGTTAAACGCACACCGTGACGTGATAAACGAAATGTGTGCCCGGCGTTTTGCGTCTGACAATAACCTGTCCCTGACACCATTTTACTCGGTGGATTCGTGGTCATCCTCTCCACGTTCAGACTCTATACGACGTACCCAGCGGAGTTCCGATTCCACCTGGAATCCTCGTCGAACTTCCGATAACGTTACTAGCGAGGTACAGGATGTTCTCTGGACACTGCCTCCAGCTCTAACTGGCCATCGCGCTGGCATCTTGATGTTGTGTCCCGGAATGCCTGTGATGCTGAAGAACAATGAAGCGACGGAGTTGTGTGCAACCAACGGTGCCGAAGGCTTCGTGTACGATTGGGACTCTCACCTGGATGAGCATGGTCATTACATTTTGGACACTCTATTTGTACGTCTTAAATCACCTCCCCACACTGTACAGATTGAAGGGCTTCCTCCAGACGTGATACCATTGTCTCGATCAAAGACACGCGTTAAGTGTATCCTACCAAATGATGCCGCCGTATATATTGATCGCTTCCAGGTGAATGTGCTTTTAGACTTCGCAATGACAGATTATTCCTCACAAGGACGCACACGCCCCATTAATGTCTGTCACCTCAAATATTGCAGAGGTCATCAGTCGATGTACACCTGCCTGTCTCGCAGCGCCTCCCTGTCAGGCACTTTAATACTCGAAGGCTTCGACGCATCAAAACTACAAGGCGGTATTAGCGGCGATTTGCGCCGAGAATTTCGTGAACTGGAACTACTGGATGAAATACACCACTTGCGATTTCTCGACAACCTCCCCTCTTCTATTGCTGGTTGCACACGTGCCTCACTGGTTAAATCGTTCCAGTCTGTATTCGGCGCTCGATTTGTCCCTCCTCATGTAGACTCTGCACTTGATTGGCGGAACACTCTGGCAACGACTTTATTACCACCTTCTGAGCCTGTGTCTTGGCGACTTGTCGGAAAGGATCAACACCTCAATGCTCAGTCTGCGCTCGATCAGCCGCGGTCCTCTACGCCTCATATCAAATCAGCTCCAGCTATGAGTTCAACTACGGGTCGTAAGCGTACCGCCGACGATGACAGCGCGTCACCGTCTAGCCCAAAGCGGGTTCGAAGTTCTAGTGCGAGATCTCCCATGCCAAATCTGGCCCCGCCATCTTTCATTGCGACGGGCCTATTGTGGGATGCCCGAAATTGGAGCTGTGCTTATGATGCTGCACTTACAGTTTTGTGGAATATGTTACAGGATTATGGATCTACCCATTTTCAACATCTGGCAATGTTCTATCCGGCGCTACGATGTCTTCAAACAGGATTTGAGGCAAGTATATCTGACCTTCATCTGCTCGAAGTTGTTCGCGATGCTATGCGGGATAAGCTGTCATCCTTACATCCGCAGCGATTTCCTCGCACTGGCACCATGGAATGTGCTATTTTTGATGTCGTCTCCACTTTGCTGACATCTTCTACTCCTTTCGGTTGTTCAACTTATACCTGTCCACATTGCAGCTTCACGTCACTTTCACATCAGGAACACCTTTCTTCCGCCACCTTCTCTGTCTACCCGTTCCATTGGGATCAATCTGAACCCCGCCCCACCGTTCAGACCACGACGGATTGTCTACGTCTAGTGTTCAATTATGCGAATGGACCTGCATGCCGATCGTGTCTTCATCCGATGTCTTCCACCACTGTGATTGAACATGCCCCACCAATGTTCGCACTGGAGATTCAACGACCTGATTCTGCTGGTCAACCCTCCATTCTTCTCCAGAATACTTGTTCTTTGTCTGCTGTTTCCGGTGATGTTCTGTATTCACTCATTGGCATTGTGTATGCTGGAGGAAGACATTTTACAAGCAGGTATTTTGCGCGAGATCACTCAGCCTGGTATCATGACAGTGCTGAAACCGGTCGATCCTGTATTCTCGAGACGGATCTCAACCATGAATGCGCCCATCTATTCTGCCATGGACGGGAGGCGACGATTGCATTGTACACTGTCGCTTCACCCGCAAACATCTCCCACGATGCAAATGCTGATCGGAAGTGACACCTGGAAGTCGCTGAGCTCGTCATCATCGTCTGTTCCGCTCCCGCTCTCTTCCGCCCGAACTCGACCGCCTGCCGCGCATAGGATTTCTTTGCCGAGACGCCAACATTGGGGCCTGTCTTATACTCCCCAATTCGCTCCTTCCACCGTGCGTCTGAGACAAATACCGTCGCCGAGTCACGAACGATATCGCTTGTTACTTATATGGTTTCATCATATGCTCCATCACATGCACGCTGAAAATATCTCCCATTGTGTAAACTGGCTCATGGTGCGAGATGGCAGACGGTTCGACCATGTATTACTATAGACGAATGAACATTGTAATTGGAACCCTCCTAATGGTCATTTGGAACCGGCGCTCGGCGCCTCTCCACCCAAGTGGATGGAGTGCGCAGGCGAGGGCAATGACCAGGGCACGCGGGAAACCTGCCGAAACCGGCGCGCCACGTGCACGAGCTTGCGTGCGAAGGGCGGAGTCGCTGATGCCGTGCGCGTCCGCAAGCGGTCGCATGAGCAGCGCTATCCACCACCCGTTTACACCTCGCCCCCGCTTGAGAAATGCAGCTCTACAAGGTGTTCACGCTGCTGGCCGATCTCAGGCTAGCCGTTCAATCGACATTATTCCCGACCATAATAGCCATCCTGCGCGATCCTTTGCTGTTATTCCGTCCTGCCGCGCTGTCGCGCCTTTTCATGGCCAACGTGTGGGTGGCATTTGCGGATGGCATAGACGAGGAGGCGCGTCCTGTGAAGGAACGCCTGATCCCCGGTAATGCGCGGGGTGTTGTTTTGGACCTCGGCGCAGGTGAGTACATCCAATCCTGATCTGGTGTGAGAGGTACTTATGTGTTTCGCTTCAGGTCATGGACACACAATAAAATATCTGGACCGGGAGAAAGTGACCAAGTACATTGCGCTCGAGCCCAACCAGCATATGCACCCTAAAATCCGACAGAACGCCGCTAACGCTGGTTTCTCCGAGGCGGCTGAGACGCTCTTGATCTTGCCTTATGGTGCAGAGGAAACGTCGCTCATAGTATCTGCTCTTGGCGGGCCTCATGCAGTTGACACTATCATCTCTATCTTGGCCCTTTGCACCATTCCCTCCCCGGAAACCTCGCTGCGTGCTCTCATTGATCAGGTCCTGAAGCCCGGAGGACACTTTCTCTTCTATGAGCACGTCCTTAGCCCAAGGGAGGATGTCGCATGGTGGCAGAGGTTCTGGACACCGCTCTGGAAGAGAGCATTTGATGGTTGTTGTCTTGACCGGCCCACACATATATGGGTACCGAAGATGAACTGTTGGCAATCAGGAGAGGTGTCTGCCGGTCGAGATGATGAGAATGAGGGATATATGTTCTGGCATCGAGTGGGTATATTCGTCAAGAAGTAGTAAAATGGTCTTTGTTCCGGCGGTTGACAGGTCTTGTAACTGTGCAGTAAATCTCAACAAAACCATGTATTCTCATCCTTTGCGAGATGCTGGACGCGAGCTTATCGTATGAGTGATGAAAGATCGGCTTTAACCACCAAGGCCTGTGCCATTCCTTGCTCGTGGCGTCTCCTCACGTCACCGGTGACATATCGCGAGGACTTCTGCTTGAATGAAGAGATATATTGCAAGGATTAGGGAGGAGGCTGAGGGATACAGTAGCGCGGAAAGAATGGAGTTAATAGACATAATTGAGAGTCATACGAATCGGCGGGTGCTGCACACCGTCCATGCACGGGTGGCAGAGCCTCGAACAGTTGAGCAACCGCCCGATGCGGAATGCTTACGGCCCGTGAAGTTTGAAGATGATAGTAAAACTCACTAGCGAGATGCACTGTCCATCACGCAGCAATGTCGCTCACCAGGATGCTTGCTGCTGACCGACTTTACAGTCATTTATGTGGGTACGGTGAGATGGCGGGGTTGCGACGGGGCACTCTCATAATCGAACTCGCCACGGACGCACAGAAGGGCACAGTCGTGCATTTGGACTTGAGCGAGTGCATCATGCGAGTGGAGGGTTGTGTACAGACAGAAAGCGCAGGGCGCATGTCGTGCGATGGGTGTACATAGGATCAGTTGCGCGAGACGGCACTAAACAAGAGAGAGGGAGGAGCCACTGGGAGGCTCGCCACAAGTTGAACCACAACGCCACATTCTCTCCTTGCCTGCTCGTGCCACCTCAACTCTCCTCGTAGAATACTGTCGTCGCAAATTCGACTTGATTGACAATGCCACGTCAGGAAGGTGATGAAAAATTATATTCACTCGAAGAATTGAGTACGTCGGACTTGATCAAGACACTCTTCTAGGCTCGAGCAAGGTGACACTCGCCAACGGTGTGTCTCTGTCCGCCCTGACCGTAGCATTATCCGTACTGATCTTGACTTCGTTGCGTTCAGCATACTTCATGTCAGTAACGCTTGCTTTCAATCTAGCTCAACAGACTGAAATAACAGCATATAGCTCAAGGATCTTGAGAGGCTGATCAAGGCAGCCGAGACTACGGTTCAAGCTATGCGGCGCGAACGGAATGCCCACGTCGCGATCAACCGTCTTCCTGCCGAAGTACTCCGGGAGATATTCGTGACGACCTGCACCGTCACACTAGCTCGATACAGATCTTCACACTACGAATGGCGCTATATAAGCACCGCCTGGAACCCAACTTGGATTGACAAGGGCAGAGCAGTCAGTCTCATGCTTGTCTGCTATCAGTGGAAAGAGATCGCCTTGGGGGTCCGGGAGCTCTGGAATGGCATTGAAACATATTGGGAACGTGAAGGTCGTATCTTGCTAAAGAGGGTCCGGCCAAGGCCCGCTCAAGGTGCTGGCTTCTGAATAAGACGAATTGGAATCCGGTTATGCTGTTGCGCGCGCTCTCCAAAATGTGGAGCATTCATACCGAATCCAAGAGCTGTACTGGACAGGGTCCTTGAACGGAAAATACTTTGGAATGTCTGCGCCCTCGTTGCGGTCTTTTGCATTGCAAGATAACGAAAGTCATATGCCAGATGGGACACTCAAGCTCTTCGACAATCACACCCCGTGTCTGGAGCGCCTGTCACTGTCATGTGTGCGTTGGCTGCCCACCAATGCGTTCGCCAATCTGACATTCTTGGCTATCAAATCTTGCATTATACCCAAATTCTGCGCCAAATTACGCAGCTTGCTTGCTGGGACACCGAACCTGGTCGATCTCGGTCTGCGATGTGTGACTGACGGCGCTGACGGCTACAAGCATCACGAGCCTACGGACACGAAGCCTGTGTCACTCGCTCGGTTGCGCCGGTTGCTGATCCAGCATATGTGGGTCGATGACATCGATTATGTCTTCCGGGACGCTCGGCTAAATGAAGACGTGTCTGTCTCGATCAAAAAGATGATAACGCATTATGGTCATGGCCGTCAAATTTTGGAATTGGTATCCACGTGGTCATTGAATGCCTTAAAACAATCCAAAGAACCGCATTTACAGCCTCACGTCGCCATCGTCGCCGGAGCCTCTTCTGGTTTCCGTTTTGCGGTCGAGAGACGCACGACTCCGGAGGATTGGACCACATTCGATGAGTTATGGATGCTATCCCTTTCCAGCATCTCTCATCTGTGCACGTTCGAGTGGGACGCATGTCACGGGGTGTTCAGCCTTGAACGTGTCCGCAATCTTCTCAGGCAGATGACCGCGCTTGAGACGCTGTCCGTCAACATCGAAGGTCTGACGAGTGTCGTCGACGCTCTCACACTCTTCCGCGACCCAATCGACCCGCCTCTCTGTCCCGCACTGACGACATTGCGTATCGCCATCCGAAAAGATAGTGATTGTAACATCGTCCTGGACTCAGTCCACTCGCACCGTGCGCAGCTTGGCATCAAGCACCTGTATATCGGGCTGGTTAATCCTGAGAATGGACACTGGACACCTCGTCAAACCGTGAAGGACCAGCTGCAAGGCAATTTCGAGTCGGTGAAGTTTGGGACGCTGTCGTATGATAAGGCATACGGCATTACTTTGCCGCTGGTATGTGATGAGGAGGTGCATCGTTTGTGGCCGCCCTGGCTTTAGGTGTTGTGTGGACGAGAGATGACGTCGATGGTGGTGAGACCAAATGTATGCTCATGTCTGGGTTCTCGTCTCGTCGCTCATCGCTCATCGCTCCTTAGGGCCAGTTATACCGATGTTTACAGAGAGCGGGCATGACTATTAGGGAGGGAGAAGTAAGGTAGAAGTACGTATTTTATGCTACAGCTGATGTGAACGCGAATGCAAGCTTCGAACTGAGATGTCGTGAATGTCATGACCATGTCCTAACTCAGTTCACGGTGACGTGCACTCAGCCGCTGTCCACGCATGATGCCGCCCACGACATCTGTGGCCAAGGTGTGGCTTGTGATGTCTGAATCAGTCATGCAAGTAACTGGCGTGCCAGACTTGTCCAGGCTGGAGCTGCAGCTCTGGAGGACGTATGCACCGCTCACGCACTGTCCCGAATTGCCATTGATTTTAGGCGTCGTCGCGCTCTCAAACAGAGAAGATATGCATCAAAATACCGGTTGCGGGCCATGATGCACTCGACCATCAGTAAGTGCTTTCCTCAATTAATAGATCACTTGCGCTCGCATTCATTTGCACACAGACGTACTCGTTTCAATCTGCTCCCAATATGCTACCACGCTCCCACACTTGAAGCATTTGTACTCGGCTCTTGTGAGAGCACCATCATATGCTCTCAAGTTCACAGCTCGCAACATATGGCGACCGACTTCCCCAAGCCAAAGCGCACGGCCGGCGCCCTAGCGAGATCGGCTCGCGATGACGATGTTCGCACCGTACCTTTCTCGCTTTCCGATGACCGCTCTCGCCTTCACGCCACTCCGCACAGATTGAGGCCATGCCCTCTGGACCCGCGCGGCCACTAGATGCAACCGTGCCCGACCATACGCATCGCATGTCCACTTCTGAGCGATATTATCAGATATCTCCAGCGTGTTTCTGTCAGAATCCTTCCATCATATACGTCGAGCGCTCGTTCTCCTGTAGCATGCCACGCAGACACAAACGTGCTGGCTCCTTGACGAAACTTCTGGCCCGCCGCTTTTTCAATCACCACTTTCGCTCACCTGAAACATGTGGCATCCCGTGCGGGGTTCAACGCACCATCACCAGGTACGCGCCGCACCTACGTCTGTGCGAACATCGCTGACACGATCAGATCGATTCTCGCGAACTCCATGTCGCGAAGCGAATCGCATGGATGTACATTCTGTAAGTCACCATCCGAACGTCCCTCCCTCGTCGTTAATGCCGTTCCCCGAGCAGACGTGCATCACAGACTTGCCCTGTTGAGTTGCACACGCTGAAGCTCTGCACGAGCTCTGAAGTGGAGACTAGGCTCGCCGACCACCCGTGCATGATCAGCTTCGCACGACACTCGCTCGCTGCTCACATTCATACATAAGGATCGGATCAGTCCTTGCTCGTGGCCTCGCCTCACGCCGCCGGTGACAGATCGCGAGGACTTCTGGACGAATAATGAGATATATTGGAAGGATTGGGGAGCAGGCTGAGGGATACAATAGCGCGGAAAGAATGGAATTATCAGACATAGTTGAGAGTCATATGAACCGGCGGGTGCTGCATACCGTCCATGCACGAGTCGACGCTCATAGCTGTCTGAGCTAATCGCCCGCCCGATGCGGAATGCTTACGACCAGTGATAATAAAACTCACTAGCGAGATGCACTGTCCATCACGCCGCAATGTCGCCCACCAACCTGCTTGCTGCTGACCGACTTTACAGTCATATATGTGGGTACGGTGAGATGGCGGGGTCGCGACGGGGCAATCTCATAATCGAGCTCGCCACGGACGCACAGACGGGCACAGTCGTGCATTTGGACTTGAGCGAGTGTGTACAGACAGAAAACACAGGGCGCGTGGCGCACTGCGCGTGAGCTGGCACAGAACAAAGGAGCGACGCGCCACAGTGTGCCACAGTGCGGCACGGCTCGCCACATTCTCTCCTGCCACCTCAACTCTCCTCGTAAAACACTGCCATCGCAAAGTCGACTTGACCGGCAATGTCACGCCAGGAAGATGGTGAAAAAATACCTTCGCTCGAAGAGTTGAGTGCGTTGGACTTGATCAACATGCTGTCTTCCAAGCTCGAGCAAAGCGACGCTTGCCAACGGTGCGTCCCTATTCGCCCTGACCATATCATTATACATATTGATCACGACTTCATTGTATACAGCGCACGTCAGGCCAGTAATTTTTGTTCCCAATCTAGCTCAACAAACTGATATAACAGCATGTAGCTCAGGCATCTTGAAGCGCTGATCAAGGCTGCCGAGACCGCTGCAGCTCAAGCTGAGCGGCGTGACCTGACTGCCCGCGTACCAATCAACCGTCTGCCCACTGAAGTGCTCCAGGAGATATTCTTGACGAGCTGCACTGTCAAGCTAGCTGAATACAGATCTAAGCATTATCAATGCAACAACATTATGACTCTCTGGAACCCAACTTGGATTGACAGGGGCAGAGCAGTCAGTCTCATGCTCGTCTGCCATCATTGGAAAGAGATCGCCTTGGAAATCCAGGAGCTCTGGAATGGCATTGAAACGTATCAGAAACCTGAAGATCATATCTTGCCGGCGAGGCCCGCTCAAGGTGCTGGCTTGCCGCGAATGGGAAGCCACTTATCAACATGTTGTTGCGCACGCTCTCCAAAATATGGAGCATTCATCTCGAATTCAAGAGTTGTACTGGACAGGCCTTACATATCGCGACAGCAGAAATTATCTCGGGGTGCCAGCACCCTTGCTCAGGTCTCTCGCATTGCATGGGTTCCAGGGTGACAGTGCGCCACTGGCAGATGGATCATTCAAACTCTTCGACAACGATACCCCGTGTCTGGAGCACCTGTTACTGTCACGTTTGTTTTGGCTGCCCAGCAATGCATTCGCCAAACTGACATTCTTGGCGCTCGACAAATGCGAGGTACCCAAAGCTCCCATCAAATTACGCAGCATGCTTGCGGGAACACCACACCTAGTCGATCTCATCCTGCAAGATGTGATTGACGGCAGAAACCGGTTCGTTTCGAGCCCAGTGGAAAGTGATCTTGCGGACATGAAGCCTGTATCGCTCGCTCGGTTGCGCCGGTTGCTAATCGCGTATATGTGGGCCGACGACATCGACTATGTCTTCCGGGACGCTCAGCTAAATGAAGACGTGTCTGTCTCGATCAAACATAAAAGAAAGGGCGATGATGAGCAGCGACTTTTAGAAGTGGTATCAACTCGGTCGTTGAATGCCCTGAAGCAACCCAAAGAACTGCATTTCCAGCCGCGCGTCGCCATCGTCACTGGAGCCTCTTCTGGTCTCCGTTCTAAATTCTTCGATAGCAGAACCCTCGAGGATTTGACCACATTCAACTGGTCACGGATCCTTCTCCTGTCCAGCATCTCTCACCTGTGCACGTTTGAGCAGAATTCACGCAGGTTGCCCGGTCTTGAACGTGTCCGTAATTTTTTAGGCGGATGACCGCACTTGAGACACTGTCGGTCAACGTCGAGGGTCTGCCGAAGGTCATCGACGCACTCACACTCTTCCGAGATCCAACCGACCCGCCTCTCTGTCCTGCACTGACGACGCTACGTATCGCCATCCAGAAAGATAGTGACTGTGACATCATCCTGGACTCGCTCCGCTCGCATCGTGCGCAGCTTGGCATCAAGCACCTGTATGTCGGGCTGGTCAATCCTGAGAATGTGCACTGGAGACCTCGCCAAGCTGTGAGGGATGAACTGCGTGGCGACTTCGATTCGGTGAATTTCGAGACGCTGTTGTATGATAAGGCATACGGCATTACTTTGCCGCTGGTTTGTGATGAGGAGGCGCATGCTTTGTGGCCGCGCTGGCTAGATGAGAGATGACATTGATACCTTCTGGTCTCCCGAGGTGCGGATGAAGTCTAGTCTGTAAGTGTTCGTTAAAGCTTCGAAGCAATGACCAGTTGACCTTAACTCAAGCAGAAATATTGCTCTTACATCACTCCTTTGCACCGTGTTTCAATGGTCCTGACGAATGAGAAAGTCATGCAGACAATGCTCGTCATGTTACGCACCATAGCAATATTTTCTCACCGGCGATTCTCGAGCGTACGAGGAGAAAGTTCAATGATCACCGTTCTTTACAATGAAATATCCACAATTTGTTTTGTCCCATGTATGATTGCAATGGAGTCACTCTGGGATGACCCGGATGACAGCAAGTCGCACGACGAAAAACTATTCAGGAAGATGTGAGAAAATAATCAAAAAGCGAGCAAAGTAAGCTACATGAATACAGCGAACGCCACCTCCACCCTCAGAGAGAGCAGCGTCGATAAAAACACGGGTATCTGCTGACTACCAGTCGCGTACCCTCTAAGTAATCGGACAGTCCACTCCGTCACGAACTCGCCACCGCCAGACCCAGCCCAACACCGACCACCGACACACACCTCCCACTCAACAAGAACACCCACCCTCCGCAGCCGCACCCTCTACCTGCGGAAGCTCAATACTCCCAGGCATATCGCCCTCATTTCCCGCCCGCCCCGAACCGCCCGCGCCAGTCCCACGGCGCCTCGGAGCGGTGGTCTCCCAAAGCTCAGGCGTGTCCATGATCTTCTCTACGACCTCCTGGAACGCCTGCTTGACGTTCACCGCCGTCTTCGCGGACGCCTCAATGAACAGCGAGTTCATCCGCTCCGCAAACTGCTCGCCCTCTGCGTAGCTCACTTGCCGGGAGAACTCCTAAGCAGCCGCGTCCGATGAGTTGCCATTTGGTTGTGGGCGTGGATATGGAGGGAAGAGAGGTGAAGAGGTGGAATCGGGACGCACCTTGTCGACCTTATTCCCCACCACGATCCGCACGACCGACTTGGAGACATAAGTGTCCAGCTCAGAGAACCACCGCGGGAGCGCGTCGAACGACTCGCGATTCGCAACGTCGTACACCAAAAACACACCCTGCGCGCCTCGGTAATACGACGACGTGATCGTCCGGAACCTCTCCTGGCCCGCCGTGTCCTGCCAAAACACCACGACCATGTCATGTCAGTGGAGCGGCGCGGCGATAAGGAAGGCAATGAAAGAGAAACGCGCACCCATATGCTAAGCTTGACCCTCCTCCCCTTCACCTCCAACTTATGTATCTACCCACCAACACATCAACACATCAGCACCAGCACCAGCACCAACGGCCACTTGAGCACCGAGACGCAATGCACGCACCCGAAAATCCACCCCAATCGTCGCACTCGCCTCCTCCTCCGGCAACCACTGCTCATCCGAGAACCGCAAGAGCAAACTACTCTTCCCCACCGACGAGTTCCCGATCAGCAGCAGCTTCACGTTCACCGTCCCGCTCTTGTCCTTGTCCTGCGACATTGCGCTCGTACTCGTTTGTCGTTAGATTGTTGTGGCCGAAAGGAAATGAAGAGCGCGAAGTTGGACAAGTCGCGCGTCGTGAGCGATAGCGTAGTCAGAATACAGTCGTGTAGCAGTGAATAGCAAGGAGAAAGTGAGACCGCGCAGAGGCGATGAGCCGCTGAGGTGTGGCGTGTGGTGGCAAGTGCCAAGTGGTAGAGGAAGCGAAGCGTCCATAACGGCGTCGCGGGTTCACCCCAAGTTCCGTACCTGAACGCCGCACATTCATGTGTGCTACGCCTGTGCGGCTCCCCCCACTTCGAAAAACCTAGTGCACGATTCTGCGAAACCTCCTGTAACCAAATCTATTCGCACCAACAACGAGAACGACACATTATACAAGTACACGTATATCACACACGGATCAAATCCCGTCTATGTAGTACACACATACACCGCAACAAATCATGCATCCAGATCAGCGTCGTAAATCATGAAAGATCGTCCATCCACCAAAAGACCCTACAGGAACGCCTCCGGCGCAGTGGTGTTGCACTTCCGCGGCACCTTAAAGTCGTTCGTGCGCACTCCTCCGCCCCACGGCGTGCGGCCCTCGACGGTGGCGTCGGGGCCGAGCCCGCGCTCGGCAAATGCAGCCCAGAGATCGCAGTGATTCTCACCGCCAGTAAGGATCGAGTCCGCCTCGATGATCGCGTCGCGCGCATCGAAGAACGACGGCCGGCAAGGCTGGAGCTTCATGCCATTGAGTACAAGTCTGCACGTTTAGTCAGTATCGTGAATGTGAAAGCGCAAATGACCGCTACGCACTGGACAATGAGCGAGTTACCGTGCTTCGGGACGAGCGGCTTGCGATCACCGTCGAGCGTCAGCTCCACCGGGCGGTAGAAATCACCCTCGGGCACCGTGCCATCCTCGCGCGGCGCAGGCGGGAACAGACTGTCGATAAATCCGTGCTTGGTGATCAGGCGCTGCGCGACAACCCAGAGCGTCTCCGCCCAGACCTCGCCGATCGCGTGGACACCCCAGTAGCCGGGCTTGTCGAGAGTCTTGTACGTCGACGGGTTAATCGTCTCGTTCTGCAAGAAGACAAAACATTAGCAAGCGAGCGGGGGGAGAACAGGACCAACAGCGACTCACAAGAGAGTACAGGTAGTTCCGGATACCCGTCGGCCGGTTCGCAGCCCACGCACCCATCGCATAGTCCGAGTAGGTGCTCGTGCTCCTGATCATCGTCGCCAAGAAGTCTCCCCAGCCTTCGCCCATGCCTCCCGACTCGCCCCAACCAAGACAACCCGAGTTCGCAGGGCCACCAGTGAGACGGGTGCTCAGGCCGTGGCTCAGCTCGTGGATGACGATGCCCGCTTCCATGTCGCCGTCGCGGTACGGGTTCGCCGTGTTCCAGATGTACATCCTGCAGCGACCGTTCTGGCCGTCAGGCGGCGTCATGAAGTTGGCGTTGTTGTACCCGCTGCCGTCCTGTGCGTTCGCGATGACCGCATCATTCTCTTCGCCGCCGCGTCCAAAGTTGTGCTGCTGGAAGTTGCCCGAGACCTCGTCAAAGCCATACCGGTAGTACAGGTCGTGCACGAGGTTGCTCGTGTAGAAGAGCTGCGTAACCGTCGCATTGACGTACTTCTTTGCCTCGTCAGGCGCGTCGGTGCGGTCCGTCTCCGTCGGCACGTACTTGTAGTCGAACGCCAAATCGGCACCTGCGTCCGGGCGGTAGTTGAGCTCCCACGCGTTACGACCCTCCCAGTTCTCGTGCGCAAACACGTTGTTGCCCCAAGTAGTCGTCGTGTTGCGGAGCTTCTCGCCATTCGGGCCGCCCTTCACCTTGAGCGCGATCGACTGCGGGTCGTTCGCGAACGGCAGAGAGTGCCAGCCGATAGGACTCGCGAGCACATCGTAGTTCTCCTTCTGGATGGAGCGGTTGCCCACAGACGGGTCATTGATGCCCCACGCGAACACGTTGTACGTCGCGTGCTCCGGGGATGATGGTGGCTTGGGTACGGGAATAGGCGAGTCGGATGCCCAGTCGACAACAGAAACGATGCGGTGCGGCGACGCAGCCGACACCGCAGTCTCATACCAGTTGTCCTGCATCTCCACCTCGAACTGCATGAGACGTTAGCAAATCGGTTCCTAGAATACGATCGCGCGGTGCTTACCTTCCAGACGAGCTCGAGTGCAGTGGATTCGCCTTGCGGGACCTGCACGAACGCGAGCCTGGCCTTGACGGGGCTGACGGCATCGGGGACGTTGTCAATCAAGACGGTAATCGAGCCCTGGCCTCCGACAAACTGCGTCTCCCATGTAGGTGCCATCTTAGCCAGGAAAGGCGCGGGGTCCTCCATGATGTCTTGCGCGAGTGATGCATTGGGTGTCGCGGCGATCATGAACTGAAGGAGCGCCCGCGTCGGATCGCTGAGTGCGTCCACGTCCTGCGCGGCGAAGGAGTGGTGATGCGCCATGAAATACGGAGTGCTGACGTGTGCGCAATTCCAGTCGAAGAAGTAGGGAAGGTCGCCGAGGGCGTTCTCGATGGAATGCGTCGCGTCCGCCAAGGTTACCTGGTCGGGCTGTGCTGCCAGTTGTTGAGCAAGAAGCTCCTCAGCCTGCACAGCGCGCGTCTCGAGCTCGGACCATAGGCCGGCACAGTGCTCGGAGTGGGCGTCTTCCAGGCCTCTAACCGAAGCAGGAAGGAATGGATCCTCCTCTGCGCCACGATAGAACTGAAAGCAGGTTAGCAGAGCGCTCGCGCGTAGATACGTTATCGCCGCTCACCGAGTCGCCATAGGAGAGCACGACACCGTCCTTCACGTTGACGTTGATATCGCCATCCGCGACTTCAATGCCGTGCAAGTACTGGCGGACGTACACGTGGGTGATGCCGGTGTTCTTGTCAGTGTACGAGTCCTTGCGGATGACAAAGGAGCTGGCCGCAGCAGTATCGCGGGTGAGGTCCTCGACGAAGTGCTGGGCCACGTCGTATGGATCGGTAGTCTCACCGAGGAGGCTGGAGAGCGAGTAGCGAGGCTCCGTGCGGTAGACGGAATGTGGGAGCACTGGTCCGAAACCGAGCGTCTTGCGACGGCGGACGACGTTGTTGCCGCTGGCAGTCGGATGCGCGAATGCGCCAGCAAGGCCGAGGGCAGCAAGCGAGGCAACTAGCAGGCCGCGCATGATGAGTACGCTGATAATGAGTAGATGTGGTGGGCAACTCCTCGCGTGCAGACGGAGGAGGAGGAGGAGGGGGAGAAACCAACGGACAAGAGCGTGCGCGGCCTTCTTATCGGCCGCGGAACAGCGGACGCTCGTTATGGTAACCACCCCTAATATGGGTCACCCCGCACCAGAAGCACCGCCTCCGAGAGCGCTTACGCAGCGCGTCACGCTGTGGCTGAGAGTTTCTATCACGCCCAAACGAGTAGCTGTCAGCGCCCAACTATCGCCCCATTTCACCGCACACGACCGCATCTGCAGATGGCATGCACCTCGTGCTCATCAGCTCGTGTGACATGGCAACCATAGATTGGCTCAATCCGTCGTCAGCGCGTCAGGCTTTCCGCGAACTCCGTACATACGGCGTTCAGAGATACATAGCAGGATCTACACGCGCGGAGAGATTCGGGGGGGGAGCGAGTGCACGCCCAGCTCGTCCTGACATCCGAATTGCCAATCCATCTGTCCACGGTCAGTCACATTTCGAATACTTATTCCAAACTGATCCTGTGGGCTATTCCTTCGATCGGACTACCGGAGATACTCAGCGACGCAAGCTGTCATAGAATGGAAAGGTGTTGCGTTTGGTGAGTGCTGCTACTCCTGTTTCTAGAAACTGTCCGTATGCTCTGGCGCTTTCGTCCGTTTTCGCGACTTCGTTTCATCCATGTGCTCCACTTTTACAGAACGTTTAATACTGCAGGCATCAACGGCGAACGCATCATTTGCCATGGGACTGCCTCCCTGCGGGAGAGACGGTCATTCACCATCGTAAACTTTATCCGGCAGGGGAAAAGCAACGTATCCGGCCAGGTGAGCGACCATGTTCGCATATATGGCCTTGCACGAACCTACAGAATTTATAGCGCCCATCTCAGACTCTCTTTACTACCTTCGAGATATCAGCTTCCCCCGCCATCGAGACCTATCGACTTCGCGTCACTTAAGGCTTCACATAAGACGTGCGCGCGTGTCGCAGTCATGCTCGACTGTCGCGTCGCCAGTGTCAAAAGAACGTGCCCGGAACACTTCCATTCATCAAGGTCAAGGTCCCTGCTCATAGCGGGCGGGATGCAGCCCAGCGAGTGTCGTGAACAAGGAGGACCCTGCGGACGGTACCTCGGAGCTGCATGGCACGAATATACTACATACAATTACATCATGGTCATACTATGCCAGGTTGAATATATTTCTTGCGCGATGGACGTTTCGGCTGCTTGATCACACAATTTACGCGGCAAGAACAACTCAAATTTCCAAGTCATTAAGCACGAAGTGGAATGTCCGGCCGTGCGGTTTCGACGACACGGCCACTTCGCAACTCACAAATAATTCACGCAGATCTTCTCTAACAATGTGTGTATTCTATTCTGTAAACTACGGTATGGTAAACTATGCGGTACGCTACGCTACGGTACAAATGCGAGAGACGGGAGCAATGCGCGTACGTTACGGTACAGTAGCGAGTAGATATGCAAGGTATAGTGCGTAACGGATATCGTGTCTGATAGGTATTGTATCTAGTAGGTATCGTGTCTAGCTGGTATCATGTCTAGTAGGTATCGTATCTAGAGGTATCGTATCTAGCGGGTATTCTATGCGATGGGTATACTACGAGAGCGGCTACCGTACGTATGAGACGAGAGACGAGGTACGGTATGTAGTACGGCTATGGTACGTCTACGGTAAGGCTACATTAATCTATACTAAATGCAAACGTTTATGACTACACTACACTACAACTACACTACAACTAAGCTACGCTGGACCTGGAGCTTGAGGAACTGCGGGGGGAGACAATAAGCAAGGTCACCGAGAAGAGAGAAAGAAACAGAGAAAAAGAAACAGAAAAAAGAAACAGAAAAAAAGAAACCGATTCCCCGGAACCCTTGGTTCCGCCAGTTGCCCCTACACCCTCTTGACGTTACCCTCCACATCCACACACCGCAACCCTCCCCTCCGGATCCCCCGTCTGTTCGGGGTACGCCGGAGAACCCGCCCTGGACAACCCGTCTAGGTGTTGCCAGAGCTGGGATAATCCCTGCCCCGCCTGGATCCCCCGCGTCCGGGGTCACCACAGCAGGACGTTGACACATTCCGGTGCCCCTGATTCCCCTGTGTAGGGTCCTCTGGAGCGAATGATTGTCGTTCTCCATCCGCCTCTGAATTCCCCTCGTCTGAGGGGTTTCCAAAGTCGAATGGTTGACGTTCCGCGATCCGCTTCGTGTTCCCTGCGTCCAGGGCTTCGTCCGAAGCTGGAACGTCTGCGTTTGTTTGCATGTTGCACGCTCTGGATTCCCGGGCCCAGGGATCCCAGAGCGGATAAATAAGAGAAATTGACCGTTTTGCATATAAATATAAGCCTAAACCGCGATAACCGAGAGCATAGACGAGAGCACGACAGCAAGATGAGACGAGAGCACGAGAGCAAGATGACGAGAGCGCGAGAGCAGGATGATGAGATAGCGCGAGAGCAAGATGACGAGATAGCGCGAGAGCAGAATGACGAGAAAGCACGATGAGGAAAGCGCCGAGATAGCCGAAATAAGTTATGCTGTAGATGCAATGATGTGATGCGAGAGTGCTGTCGATGATAACAAAACCGTTGTGCTCAGAGAAGTCGATGAGAGAACCGCCGCCAAGATTGACAAGATGCCAAACCTTCGGAGCAGGTCAGCAATAAACACAATGTTTGTACAACGAAATGACGTACCACACAATATACCAGCCGCTAGTCGAGAAAGTCGCTAAGCCACGAGACACGAGGTCCGCGAGCAGTACACAAGCCTCCCTTGACGCACATGAGATACGTTTCACCTGATGAACACATGAACAAGGAACTGTGGGCTCTAAATCGGAGAGTTCACTCACCATATTGACCACCAGCCACTGTTCCACGAAGTCGCCGAGTTGCGAGAGACAAGTCCCATAACAGCCCATCGCCAGTCTTGAGATCACAAGATAATGCAAAGCCCTGACGAGTAGTCAGCAATTGATTCATTCAATCATACAGAAAAAAACTCACCACATTGATTGCCAGCCGACACCGGAAATAGAGAACCCTACTAGATACCAAAGCCCCAAGCCATCGACCTCTCCATGTCCATGATGCCGATTGATCTTGCACCTGCACGACAGACGTCGCAGATGTGCAATGAAAGTCCATGTTGATTGTCATCCCCCTTGATGATGTCCGTGATGAGCCGTCATTTTATGCGAGAAATGCACGAATTGGCGAAGAGCCTCTACTCACGCGCCTAAAGAACACGTGAGGCGCTGCCCGCAGTGCAATAATCTCGTTAGTTATGACGATTGTCGACTGAAGTTGGAATGCCGGTGATTGCTAGAAGCGCAACGTGCATAAGGGCCTCAACTCCCACGTCGTGGACGCGAGAGGCGCTCTTCGCGACGTTTTATGCGGCAGACTCGCAATAGCGTGAGAGCTGCAACTCCGGCATCATAGATGCAGGAGGCGCTACCTCGCTGGGCGATGTCTTGTGCTTCACAGGCATAGTCGACGAATAAATGGGGGTATTTCGAGCATTCTGACCATTTAGAGGGTGCGGGAGTATGGACGTTCAGTATGGACCTTCAATATGCAATCTGCTCCGAGCTGCTGTGTCGTATTTGATGAACTGGCGGTCATGCAGGAGAGTCGCAGCATGGCGAAGTGCCTCAACTCTCAAGTCGCAGTGAATTTGAGAGGCGCTATCTCGCGACGCGACGCTCCAGCAGACTGGCACGAGTTCGGTATCGGCACCGGGGCACATTCGAAAGGTATCTTGGCACGGCTAGATCTCGCAGTGCGTCGTTCGCAATCGTGGTCCACGTTGATGACTTTGTTCTGCACATGGAAAAACTTGTGACAGGCTAAGAGCATCAACTCCCGCGTCGTGGACGCGAGAGGCGCTCCTCGCGACGTGTTATCCGGCAGACTCGCAATAGCGTGAGAGCTTCAACTCCGGCATCATAGATGCGGGAGGCGCTATCCCGCCGGGCAATGTCTTGTGCTTCACGAAGCGTAGTCGACGAATAGGTGGGGGGTATTTCGGGCATTCTGACCATTTAGATGGTGCGGGAGTATGGACTTTCAATATGCAATCTGCTCCGAGCTGCTGTGTCGTATTTGATGAATTGGCGATCATGCAGGAGGGTCGCAACATGACGAGGAGCCTCAACTCTCAAGTCGCAGTGGACTTGAGAGGCGCTATCTCGCGACCCGATGCTCCAGCAGACTGGCACGAGTTCGATATCGGCACCGGGGCACATTCGAAAGGTATCTTGGCACGGCTAGATCTCGCAGTGCGTCGTTCGCAATCGTGGTCCACGTTGATGACTTCGTTCTGCACATGGAAAACTCGTGTCAGGCTGAGGGCATCAACTCCCGCGTCGTGCACGCGAGAGGCGCTACCTTGCCAGGTGGTCTTGTCGTTGCAAACTAAGGTTGACTTGGTTTGTAAGTGCTAAGTGCCTGTATGCCAAAACTCGCGACTTGCGTAAGAGCCTCAACTCTCACGTCATCTGGACGGAAAGGCGCTACCTTGCAAGGCAATGTTTTGGCGGCGCGGCATGTCGATCGATAATGTGGATTTGGACTATGAGGCGCACGACAGGAGGACTCGCACTGGAATCTCGGTCATTGATGGAGGCGTATGAGGGCCGTGGGCCTGTATCAGATGCGCAAGTCGGCAGCGGTGCCGTGGTCACCTCGACGTTGACGTAGCCCTGCGATGGGTTAGCGGCTGTCCAACACGATGTCACTGAGACGCACGCACCCATTCGTGCGAAACAGCTTGAAGAGTCAGTGGTAAGCATTGCTTGACAGGCGGGGAGATGGTGATCATTGAAAGTACATAGGCGTCAATAGGCTGGTGTGACATCGAGTATCTTCGACGACGACATGGGATGTGTAATCTGCTGGTAATACGGGAAAAGTGGAGGTGTAAGCGGTGGCTCGAATTGCTGGAGAACAGACGCAAATAATGTGCGACTGGTTGTTGATGGGCGCAGCCGTGCATTGTGCATCTTGAAAGCGGTTTCGAACAGAAAGAATATGAGATCACCGTACAGCTTGGCGCTGGAAACAAATATGATGTCGAGGAGAAGATAGTAGGCGATTGATAATAGTTGATCCAGACGACGGCTGGCAGGATTGTTGTGGCGAGGGCAGAAACCGACGTCGTGTGATTTAGCGGCATATATAAATGCGATGGGACGACGGCTCCTCGCGTCTGTGAGGAGGTGAGACAAGAATCGAGCGCAGCAAAATGTCGATTCGGTAATGAGGATCCTCCGTCGCGGACTATAACAGGTGCGCCGATTGCGACTGCAGTCATGCTGAGGGCGGGCGGTCGGGCCTCAGATGTAAGTCAGCCTGGTAACCGACTCGGTTCAATATGACTATCGACGAAGTCGACGCGCTGTCTCTTGGACGTAGACGGCCCCAGTACATGGGCAGGCTTTGTCACAGAACGAGATTCAGCATCAAGATCCCGCCTCTTCCGCTTCGTCGACCTCCTTGATTGGTCTCGCTCAGCGTTAACAATCGGATTGAGAGGCTGCGAGATCCATTGACCAGCGGCCTATATCAGCAGAAAGAAGATTCCTGAGGAGCCTGTTGGCGACGAATGTTCAAAGGTTCACTCACGAGAGTTGGGAGCTTGGCCTTTCGCCGGGGTAATCTCGCCAACACCCTCGATTGAGCAGCAATGACGTCCACGGGCTTCAAAGGAGCAGCTGTCAGCAAATAATAATTCAGGACTTCTTTACACCTGAGACTCACCTCGCTCACTGACTCCTGACGCAAGCGCTTGGATATTGATCTAGTTGGAGGTGACTGCACGGCAAAGAATGGCTTGCTGAATCCGCGAGCAGCGACCAACGTGTCATTTGGCTGCACATAAGAACATCGAGCTTCAGCTACTTTTCACAAGATTCAATAACAAGCGAGCCACCTTAGCAATGAGCTGCCGCCTCTTTGACACAATAGGCCGTGATCGCCCATTCGGACTAGATGGTACAACCACATGTGCAGACTGGACAAATTGTATCATATAATCATCACAGAACCGTCAGTTAGCAGAATGCGGACGACTCACGGAGTCAGTGCGCTGCCTCTTTGACAAGGGAATTCTGATTGATGGGCGATGTCCGCCGTCGGCGTTGCTGTCGGTGGGCTGGAAGGGGAAGACAACGATCCATACGGTGTGATTGGGCAATTGCGGAAAGGATGAACGTACATTGTCACTGCGCTTCCTTTTCAACGCAGACACCTCAAGAGGTTCTTTGTTTGCGTCTGGACTGTCGAGCTGAGCATTGATCGATGATGCTTTGTGCCTCTTCGAAGGAACTGGTGCATCTGCAAATCGAACACGGTTTGATGACTCTGCAGGCTAGTAGGTTTGAGCCTATTGTCACAGTAATAGCGGAAAAGGCAGTGAATGAACTCACGAGCTCGACGTGTTGCTCAACAGATGACACGGGCGGCGGAACCACTCGGACAAGTTGAACACCAAGGTACCGGTCAACTTTCAGTCTCTTCGATTTACCAGACGGCCCCGTAATAACAATCTCGGTTCCTAGGGCAAGTGGAGCGAACTTCTCAGTAGTGTCATCGACAACCTGATCGACAGAACTCTGGATATCAGCGCTGGAGGACGTATAACTGGAGCGGCGAAGCACCCACCGAGTCAACGCTCCGATCTTGCAACAATGACAAATGCCCCTGTTCTTGGGCAGGCTGATTTGCCGAGGTCTGTTTACCAAGGAACGGGCAGGACATCAGAAGAATGCAAATCAAGATACTGACGAATGTCTCACTGATTCGCTGCACTGCGTCTCAGATAATGAGGGCAATGGCGTACCGACATGCTGGGTATCCAAAACTGTGGCATGACCTTGGTTGGAGCAGGCGTTTTGACTGTCGAGAGCGGCGTCAACGGCAGTGACCGAACCAGCATGATATGACGCAGGAGGCTGATCTTCGGAACCGAGCGGAGTCGGCGAAGATACCTGCATTCATGAAATCCGGTGAGCTTTTTTCCTACCAACTGAGGATATTTAGCACTGACAGGAAGCAAGGCTTTGTGAGTACAGGTATCGTTAGTCTCCACGGGAGAAAGGAGCGGAGTAGAACCGAGAATCTCGGTGAGGAGCTGTACAGGGAAATGTTAAGACGTCAAAATTGTCAGTCTGACCAGTAGCATTGTGAAAGGGAACCTACCGCGTTAATGCGTCGCCTCTTGTATAGACGCGGTTGCACAACTTTTCGAATCGTGACGAGATCAAATGCGTCTCCAGAGCCCCTCTTTCTCTTGCCAAGTATGCTGATCGCTTCATGCGGTCCCGGAAACCTCAGCGCAAATGACATGATGCCTTCCTCGCCAGCAAATGCGGACAGCGATTGTAAGGCCCGGTCGAGAGAAGGAGTCAAAGATGAGGAGTCATCTGCAGCGATAGATGTCTTGGGCGGAGTTCCCCCCTCCCTTTGCTGAAGCGTTGTCGACGCCGACGCATCCAGACACAGCACGTGTTCTTTGTCTGGATGCGTCGTCGCCGGCGTGTTCGCTTGAACATTCAGAGGCATATCCGCCTTTTCGTTGGAGGGAACATCTGTCTTTCCCGGGCACTTCCTCGGATAATTGGGAAAACGTCTCGACCAGCGCACAATTCCGAGGACAATTTCTGCCCAGAGCACTCGAGGATCGTCATCGGTAGGAGGGCTAAGAAGGAGTGGATCCGCAAGGTTTGCTTCGGGCTGATCGTCTTCTTCCGTATCGTCGTCCGTGTCGTCGTCTTCATCTTCGTCTTCAGAAAAGTCACTATCTTCAAGCGGACCGTTGATGCTACAGATCGTTCCCGATGGGCGTCTCCGCGTGCGTGGGGGACTCCGACTGAGCTGCTGGGCGGTAGCTGGCAATGTCACTCTAGAGCGGGGAGGACTTAGACTGCGCTCTTGGTTCGGAGCTGATAATGGCACCCGCGAGCGAGGAGGACTTAGACTGCGCGGCCGTGAAACAGTTTGCAAAGTTATCCGGGAACGAGGAGGACTAAGACTGAACCGCCGAGAGGCAATTGACAAAGCGGCCCGGGAGCGAGGGGGACTAAGACTGAGCTGACGAGAGGCAAGTGGCAACCTGCTCCGAGAACGAGGGGGACTGCGACTCAGCTGCCGAGGGAAGCCATCACAATGCGATTGAGGCAAGTGAAGAGCCGCATTACCGCCAGAAGACGTGGGCGTTGGAGGTAGATGATCGAGAAGCGGTCCATCACTGGTCGACCGAGCGGCGGACTCGTCAAAGACCGCTTGACAGTGTTGTTCATCTTCACTCGCAGCATTTTGTTTGTCCGTGGAAGCTTCGCGTGCTTTTTTATGACGTCGATCCTTCCAATGTGCGCATTTGCCCCAATTTGGAAGAGGCCAAGTCGAATAAGTACCTGTTGGAACAAATGTACTGAGACTGTTCCACCGCTTACCTGCGTTGGGATATCAGTACAAACTTCTATATGAGCAATAAGTCGGACACTTACGCTCACGGAGGAAAGCAGCTCTTCTTCTCTGCCTAATGAACTCTATCCGTGCCTCTTGCTCAGCCCGAGCATCGGCTTCTCGTTCTGCTTGGATGAACTCTCGTGCCTTCGCCACACCTCCACGCAGTTTTTTCTCCTGGTCTTCATAGAACTCTCGTAGGGCAGGAATGAGGACGTGACCCTCCTCGTCTAGTAGTTCTTCAACATTCGCTTGAGACTTTTTCGGGTATAGCAGCTCAATGGGCATGTGATGATAGGGTCGAAAGCATTGATTGAACTCGTCCCACTGCCTGATGTAGAGGTCCCAGTACAATAGGGAGAGCAGGTCGTCTTCAAACTCTTCTTCAACATCGCAAAAACGAATCGCATCGTGCTTCATGATCTTGACGAACAGATAACAGCCAAAGATTGTGCCTGCATGAATGCGTATGCGCTTCGCCATACCCCAAAATCGTGTCTCAGCCACATCGAGCAGAACCTTGCCTACGAAGGCCGGAGGAGTTGCGAGCTCTACTGTTTCCCGAGATTCAACAAGGAACCGATTCCCATAATCATCGGCCCACTTCAGCTGCTCGTGCATCATTGCAAGCCAATCTCTGTCGTCAGGACTCAAAGGTTCAATGACAGGGAACTCATACTTGATCGGTAAATTGTGCGGGAACAGAACGACAGCGATTTCGTCCTCGGAGGACCACTCGTTCTCCAATATTTCCTCTGCCCGCAACTCGCCTAATTCCGTGCGGAATACGCGTCGCGGAGGGGGAGGAGTAGATGCGTAACCGGATTCAGCTGCCGGAGACATCAGCCGCTTAGGCGTCGGCGAGTGAGCCTCACATGACGGAAGGTGAATAGAAGGCAGCTTTCTTGACCGCAAACCCGGATCCAAAGCACTAGTAGTGGGAAGAGGGCGAGATTGTGGGAGGGACCTGCTTGGTGCCGATGGGCTACCAGCAATGCAGATAGCTACGTCCGAGGGAGTCTGCGAGAGCAACGGAGGCGGCGTCTGTGGGAGGATGACATTGCGCCTCGCATGTAACGGTACCATCAGTAGCGACTGCGACCGATTGCGCAGCCGTTCCGAGCGGCGGAGACGTGAGAGAGGGCCGGATGCCATTGATCGCTCCCTCTGGAAGAAGTGAACAGGCGAGGAAGAACGAGAACGAGAACGGACATGAGATGTTTCGGGTCGTGGCTCCCAAGAGTGTTGCAATGAGGTTGTCGGCGAGACTAAATCAAGAGGCGGAGGCGTGGCCGGTAAAGAAGGCGGACGGTAGTCACGATGGTTCTTGGGCAATTGCCTTGTGCGAGTAGACGAGGAAGCCCGTGGGGGTGATGGCGTCCGCAGCAGTGACATTGCACGGAAGCGTCCAGGTGACATTGACGGCGGGCCAGAGCGCTCCATCGGACTCGGTGTTCGTCCGCGATCAAAGAAGACAGCAGCTTGACCCACCTGGCCTGAAGGCGATGCAGATTCTTCGTCCTCTTCGTAATAGTCGAAGTCTCCTTCAATTTGATTGATAGGCATCTTCCTAGTACCGTGCTCGTAAGCGATCTCTGCATGACCGTCGATGCCGTCCGCTTCCGGTTCGACTTTGAAGTCAATTAATTCCTCATCGTACTCGGCTTCAATCTCAATCGCTGACAGATTCTTCACGGATCCGTGAGTGACGGCTTGCTGTCGAGAAGTGATTTCGTCCTCCGATGCAATGGTTTCTTCTTCCACGAGGACGGGTAGAGGAGAGACGCACGGAAGATCCGGAGTCTTGTCCTCAGTCGACTTAGAAGCATCCTGCGGAGCGGCGGCGACAACTAGAATGTGGCGATGAGAAAACGGAACTTCATCTCAAACCTAAGCCTTACTCTGAATGGGTTGAGACGGAGAGCGATGGCGTGCCCGCTTGGTGGGCCTGAGATCGGAGGCTAAATGCCACAGGGTTCGCCAGGATACTACAATAAATGTGACACGGACTTCAGCACTGCTCGAAACGCATCAAATTGGCGACACGTACCATCCGCGGGAATACGAGGTGAACGGGCGCGTGCACGCTTCCGGCGCTTGGGCTCTTCAGGTGCAGCAAGCAGAGCATACCAGTCAAAACGGGCACCTATGATGAGCGGGGGTGAGCACATAAGGGTATTGTAGAGGACAGCGAGAACCATCACTGACCTTTAGCAACTTCGGGAACGGAAGCAGATGTAAGCGAACGGTGCGACTGTTCAGGAGGCCCAGATACAATGACTGCAGGGGTTGTCGGTTCCTTTTCTTCAACTTGCGAGGCGACTAGCAATGGTTCATGAGCGCATTACCGTTGCCTTCAGAATCGTGGACTTACCACGTTCGGGCACGAGAGCAAGATGATCCGGCTGTTCCCGGGCCTCAATAGAAGATACAGCAATAGTGCCTTGCGTTGGACTGAGAGTCAGAGGATGCAACGTAGTTCGTATATATCGCAAACGTCGTACCTTCAGCGGGAGTGGGAATAGGCGAACCATGCACCTCCTCGGAAGTCTTGACCTTGACGGCTGCCGAAGGTTGAGCAACCTCGTCGCGAAGGCATTCTGTAACGATCGCAACAGAGAATGAACATAGGCAATGTAGGGTCATAAACGCGTACATACTATCGATCGTGGCCGGAGAAGACACCTGAGGCAGCGAACGATGGACATTTCCACTGGATTCGACTTCAATCACTGGGGTGTGTTGATCGCGTTCTTCTGGTATGACGCCAACGGGATAATGAGCAAAGAGTCGTAGCAAAGGCATAAAAAGCTTGCCATGAGCCTGGGCAGATTCGAGCGAATGCAAAGGAAATCGAGGCGACAGTTTCACGGTCGAAGCGAGAGGAGCAACATCGTCGCGAAAAGACACCGCTCCGACTACAGCGCAATAGCTCAGCGCACCGCAATAAGCTGTCTATATTATCACTGACCTTTATCGGGAGCTGGCACAACAGGGGGAGACGATAGACGCTGTAACTGTTCATGAGACTTCCCTTCAACGATCGCAGCAAGCGCAAAAACGCCCGAAGATTCTATGAAATCGGAAAGAATGAGCACACCAAATGCAGTTTCAGAGATAAACAACAGACCATGAGCCCTAGCAGCAGTCGGAGCAGACACCGAAGGCTTAGGATGCGGATGCTCGCTGTATTGGACGTTGACGATCCTTGCGGATGTGACGATGTCATACTGTGGACGATCTGGGAAGATCACGACCCGTTAATCAGCCTGCTGTTGTGAACGTCAAGTTTCAATCTCCCACCGTGTGGATGCATAGCGACAGGCCATGAATGGCGCGGATGTACACGAGCCTTGGCCTCGCCATCCAGGCGAGGATCAGAGACGTTGTTGACTGCGGAGCAACTTTCAGCACGCTGTAATCATATACATTATAATGCACCTACTATCATTCAAAACCGTAGGCGATGAGTGGCGAGGACGCTTGCTAGGCCTAGGCTCCTCAGCCGTACGCGACTGACCGGGTCGAACCGCGGAAAGGGCTGTGATACGATGATAAACGAACCGGCCAGCATTTGAATGAGTGCACTCACATTCAGCTGTGTCCAGCTCAGGAGCTTTACGTTTGCGCGACCGGTGCTCATCCGTCGATGATGACCCAGGTTTCCTATCACTACCAGCCATCGTATCTGCTGCAGTATGGCTCAAGCAACTGTGACTTGGGAAGGAGGTTAGAAACTTACCCTTGGGAGGAGTCGCTTTGTACTTTTCGGTCATATCCATAGACGTGGGCGACATAGGGTATCGAGTTCGGTTCACTGGCGACTCCTCACGTATGATCACTGCGATGGAGGCTCAACACGCTGCGCCTCTTGCCATGACCAGATCCACTCACTGTAGCTACCACGAGGTATGGAACCATAACGAGCACGTTTGCGCGCATTCTCGTCATTCTGCTGTGAGCCTTGACCTTGGATATCTGTCGTGATAGGCTTAGCACTCTGAATGATATTCAAAGCGGCTAAATTACCATCGACGTCAATTACCTCCGGACTGCGAGCTCGTTTCCGGGTGTTCGTAGCAACATCAGAGGCCGGCGGGCAAGAAGCATCATGTGCTGAGAAAGAGACTGAGCACACAGAGGTACGCAGAGACACGGGAGTACTTACAATTATGAAACGAGGGTGCCGGACCATAGATCTCGTCCAGAGGAGGGGAAGGGGGGCGTCCATCAGGGCGTGGTTCCGCAGGCGGCGAGGGAAGACGAAAAATAGCACTGATCGAAGATCCGGTAGCTGCAACTCAAAGCTCAGCATGTCACTTTCTACTCATCTGGACGCAGTCTACTTACAACCTGAAAAACCTCGCGTACGGACAGGAGCTGAGGCGGACGGACAAGATTCAATGGAGCCGAGGATAGATACGCGAGCTGGAAGAGGAGCGGAGACTGTAGGAGGGTGGGTGAGAGATAGTGAAGGACTGGACGCTCGGTTCGAAAGGGGTGCCAGCACACGTGCGGGGGTGGGAGCATATGCCGAGGTAGAAGTCGTCGCCGTTGGCGATGCGGGAAGACGAGGAGGAACAGGAGTAGAGACAGAGGTCGGGACACAAGGACCATTTGGCGCCGAGAAAGGTGATGATGGATGGACTGACACGGGAGCAGAGCTCGATGCAGTGGCAGAGTTCAATGAATGGGCGGGCGTAGGGAGGGGAACTGGCGATTGGTCTTGAGATGGTGCAGAAGCGCATAGTGGAGAACCAGCTCGCGCAGGAAGAGGAGACACAACACGAGTTGCAGCGGGCGTGGGTGCAAGGGCTGGAGGACGGGCGGATGCGGCAGACGATGAAGAGGCAGAGGCAGGGGGAACATGAGATTGAGGACAGGCAGAGGAGAGCTTCGCTCGTACAGGGAGGTGAGAGATGGGGCGAGCGGTGGAAGGTGTAGACACCGGGGGATGGGTAGCAGCTGCGTATGCTGGTGGTGGCGACGGAGTGTGGACAGGAGCGAGGACGGCAGGCGGTGATGGAGTGCGAACAGGAGAGACGACGGTATGTGGTGACGGGGTGCGTGCAGGGGAAGCAAGTTGTTGAGGAGCAATATCGGAAACCGGAGCAGGTGATGGATTGCGATCGTGGGCAGGTTCAGAGGGTGGTGATGGAAGCTGAGCAGGCGAGGATACAGAAGTGGAAACAAGGGGCAATGGTGGTTCGCAAGCGGGCGAGAGAGGTGATAGAGGACGTGCAGAGCAAACAGGCGATGGGGTGAGGGGAGGCAGAGGTGATGAAGGAGGCGTACGAAGAGACTCGGCTTCTTCGACGATAGCTGGTAATAGTGGTGCCGCTGGAGCTACTAGCGACGGCGAACGCGTCCGTATCCGTTTCCGCGCTTTCGATGCAACCTCCTGCTCTTCCTCCTCAGCCTCAGGTTCAAGCTCGGCCCTCGCGCGTTTCCTGCCCCTCGGCTTCGGCTTTGGTTTCGACGCTGCAGTTGTAATACGTTTGCCTTCGGTCTGAGACCCAGACTGTGTGGTCTCGCCGCGCAACGTCCGCGATTGAGCTCTCGTAGTTACTCTGCCTGGTCTTAGAACCGGCTCAACCGAAGCTACGGATGCGACAATAGACTGGACGTCCTCTACCACTGCAACAGGCTGCGTACGCCTCCTTCCCCTCGGCTTCGGGGCTGCTGGTGCGCGCGGAGTCTCACCATCGCGCGAGGAACCCTCGACGACTACAAATGGATATCAGCTTAGCAATGCACACTGCTACAGAGTACGTACATTCCGGTTGCTGCTCCTGATGCATTTGATCGCTCGCATTCCTGTTCCCCTTCGCTTTACCCTTCGCTGGAGCCTTGGTGGTGGCCTTAGCTTTTGCCGGAGCCTTCGCCCTGGCGTTGGTCGTCTTTGCCCGTCCACATAGGAGAGGGATATTCGGGGCGGCCTTTTTAGGGGAACGAGGTGAGCGACGTAGAGGTTTCCCCTCATGGTCCGTCAGTGGAGCTGTCGGTGTCTGAGTCACGGCCTGTAGCATTCGCGCTGGCGCTGAACCCAAATCCAGTTCTAGCATCTCCTGTTTCCTCCGTCCTGCTCGCGCTGCTGCCGGTTTCGACGCGGAAGGTCCGACTGCGACTGACGCAGCCTTGTTCGCTGCTTGTCTCCGTGACCGCGCTGTCGAGGGTGCTTGTGCCTTCGGTGTGTTCTTCGCTTTGACCCTGGGCTGTGCCTTGACTCGTGCGGGCCGCGTTTGTGTGCGTGCAGGCTGAGACCGCGCCTTCCGCTTTGCGTTCGCTGGCTTCGGTGCCGGTGCTACCTTAGGATATATCACGCGCGGTCTCGACGCTGCTGCTCTGTGGCTCGACTGCACCACGAAGGATGCTCCATTGCCTTTCCGAGCCACCCGCGCCCTCTTTGGGACTGGTGCTGGTTTGCGTGAGGACCATGTAACGGATTTACGGTCGGGCGATGTGGGCGGAGTTACCGGTGTGAATGTGGGTGCCAGGCGTCGCTGTGTCCGTACCCGTTTCTTACTTGGTGGTGGTGCCAGTTCCAGAGTCGGGAGATGTTGTGGTGATGTAGGTCTTGAATGGGACCGTGTGTGATGTGCGACTGGGGAGAACGGCAACCGCGAGACGCGTGTGGAAACGGTAACAGATGCTGGTGCCGGCGCTGGTGCCGGCGTTGATACTGGTGCCGGCGCTGGTGCTGGTGTTGGTGCTGCTGCCGGTGCTGGTGCTGATGTCGGTGCTGCTGCCGGCGCTGGTGGTGGTGTTAGCGCTGGTGTTCGTGCTCGTGCTTCTGCCGGTGCTAGTGCTGGTGCCGATGATGATGCTGGTGCTGGTGCTAGTGCTTCCGCCGGTGCGAGTGTCGGTGCCGGTGCTGGTGTTGTTGCTAGTACTTCCGCCGGTAGTGGTGCTGGTGCTGGCGCTGGTGCCGACGAGGACACAGGAGTAACATCAAGGGCAGGGGAACGGGATACAACGGTGAGAGGAAGAGGACGAGAATACGGAGCGAGTGTCGGTGCACGTACCGGGGATGGGGCAGCCTCAGCCACTGGAGCCTCAACAACCTCAACTGGCTTCTCAACAGGCTTCTCAACAACGACAGCCTGTTCAGGCTCGGGCAATGTGGATGGCAGAGGTGCGGAGGCAGCAGCAACTGCCCGCTCCTTTGCCGCAGCAATGGTGAAAATGCCGTTAAATTTGCGTGGGTCGGTCGGCGGGAGGTCGGCGGGGAGTGCAAGCTTGGGGCCGCGCCGGCGGAGCGAGACGACGCGAGACTCCTTGTACACATAGCGGGAGACAACGTCGTAAGGCTTGGTCCTCAAAAACTCGCGCGCGACAAGGCGGGGGTCGACGCGGGGCTCGGGCTTGGGGCGGCCGAGGGAAGGGTAGAAGGTGCGGCGCGCGAAGAGCGCGTCGAGGGTGCGCCGCGTGCTGAAACCGGGCTCGACGTCGACGGCGAACATCTGCAGCACGGCGACGACGAGGAGGGCGTGGGCGGCGAGCACGGGGGCGGGGAGGGGTCGGGCATGGACATGGACAGCCCGGGCGGGACGCGCGCGCGGGGATGCGACGCGGGGCGACGCGTGCAGGCGCGGACACGTGAGGGTCGCGTCGCGTGGATTACAGAGACGATATTACGCGTGGTGGGCGAATTCGAAAGATAGAGTGAAGGTTGTGGTCACTTGTGGGTGCAGACAATGAGGGGACGGACACACTGACCATTGCATACGCCATCACATCCTCCGCCGGAAGCAAACTCAGCTCGCGCCGCGTGAAGCAATCACACTTGTCGGCATTAGAGTCAGACGTTGCCGACAATTCAGGCCAAAAACTAGCCATGCTAAAAGAGAGGGCCAAATGCAGGCCAAAATCTGTCCAAATCGACGGCAGTCATGAAAAGAGATGGAGAGACGCGCGCGTCTGGCAAAGACTCTGCCCTTATAACGACAAAACAGGGGCAAACAATAACAAAGTTTTTTGCACGCACTCCTCCCACGCTTACAGTTAGCTCGCTACTCTACAAACTCCGCCGCCACTACTGCCCCTCGTCGCCGCCAGGCACATACACGTAGTGGTTCTGTGCGGCCATGACCAGCGGGGTGGCCAGCTCTTCTGCCTGTGGCCTGCAAAGGGTGAATGACACGTAAATACGCGGTGGCCAACGCACGCACCCGAAATGAATCCTCAACAGCTCGTCCATCAACGCGTCCTTGCGTTCCTTCCAGCACTTCTCCTCGTACCGCAACACCCTCAACTCCTCCACCAGCGCCTCATGCTGCTCCAGCACCCACCTGTGCTTTGCCTTCATCAGGATGTACCTCACTTGTGCGTGCGTCCTGCCCATAATCAGCCCGGTCGCCGGGTCCATCAGCTTTAGCAGGTGCTGTGGGATCTGGTCCTCCTCGTCGAACCCGCCATACTCAGGCGTGATGTCCCGAAACGGGTCATGCGGTTCAGCAGCTTCCTCTTGCTCGTCTTTATGTCCCGTCGGCTCGACCTTGAACGTGCTGTACCCGTACGACGGCGGTGTTGGCGGGCGCCCACTCACCACAGTGTTAGTCTCGCTCTCTTCGCGCTTTCGCTTGCGGTTCCCGCCGCGCCCAGGGAGCGGCGGCGAAATGTTGTGCTGGATACGCATGTGCTTTGCGAGCGCGTCCGAGCGCGTAAACGACTTGTCGCATTCTGCGCCACACCGTGAGCCAACACCGCAGATGTGGCGCAGCAATTAAACACCCACCAGGCCTCGGACACGTAAACGGCTTCTCGCCAGTGTGCGACCGGATATGCGAGATGAGCGCAAACCGCGATGTCTGCGCGATCCCGCGACGCGAGCAGGTTGACCACTCGCACGTATAGTTGCTCTTATGCACGCCGATGTGATCTGCTCGCCGCGCCACCTCAACCACCCATCAGCACGCGGAGCCCGTATACACCCTTCGCATCCTTCACTGACCATTGTGGATGTGCTCGATGAGCGTCGGGAGGTGGTTGTACACCTTACCGCAGTCCTCCCACAGGCACGTCATCGTGTCGACATCGGGCTCGTCGTCCTGCTCGGGGATTGGGTAGCCATATGGGTATGGAAACGGGGCTGCGGGAGCCAGCCCGGGCGCTGTAGGTTCGATAGGTACACTCAGACCGGACGGGCCAGCAGCGAGGGCATCATCGGCGGCAGCAGCGGGTTCACCAGCGCCTGTGGATGTGGCGTAGAGGTCATCGATGCCAGAAGAGTCGGACAGGTTGTCGGATTCGAGGCTAGGCGAGGGAGAGGGGCTGTACACGCTGCGCGCCATCATACAAGCGGGGGGGGGAGGTGCTGGGGGGCGAAACGTTGAGGGCAAGAAGGGTTGGACCGGAGAGACGCAAAGGCGCTGAATATAAGGACGAATTCGCTGAGTGCACTCCGCCAGGGCAGTTCAGACTCAGCGAGCCTGATTGCTGACGAATGTTGTTCACGAGAAGATGTTTTTTTGTGTTTTCGCAGGGAATTGGAAAAACCAAGAGGTACTGATTTGGTGGGTGCATCCATTTTGTCCCAGAGTCAGGCACATCGACGTCATCATAAGACCCCGATCACAGTGTCTGGAGTATCAGGGACGACCAATACGTGTATTTTAGATGCATCCGCTCTATAAGGACGTCTAGTTGAGGTCATAGGAATTTAGATGACTCAAATGATGTATATGATCGAGTTCAGTTGTCGAGAAAGAACGCTGGTATGGTCAAGAGACGGGTATTCGCCAGAGATTGGTTTGACGGACTCCTCCAGGCACGCCGGCTTTCTCGGAGACACAAGATTGCGCCGAGTTTGATGAACGACACAAGAGCATGAAGGAGCTCTGGCTCACAAATTCCCAGCTGGGACTCAGCATGTGGACAACTAACACCGCTCACTCTTCAAACATGCAGAACGATTGAATCGTGCCCTGCAGAGTTGGTGCAACCACACAGTCATGCATTATGGTTTCATCGGACGCCAAGGCACTTTACACACAAGCCACAGACAATCCTCTATGTTATTTAAGTATCGGACGTGATCCAGGCTTAATCAAAATATCGTTGAAAGAGATACTGTCTGCGACCGTCGACAAGAGAGCGATCAGAGGATGTGGCACAGAAACCATATTAGGAAAGAAAGTCGTGAACAAGGAAGACCTCCTGCTTTGTACGGCAGGTTATCTAGTTATTGGCACAGACGTGGCTGGTTAATTCTCTTTGCTTTGCCGCACTAGTGTGTCTTCTGTGATCTAAGTGACAGCCTACACAGCATTTCAGTGTTAGTGAGTGAGGCGACCAAAAGGATGAAGTGAGCTTCTCTGCAATGCATTGGTCACCAATTCATCACCTGTCTTACAAGCTCCCTCATCAAGCATCATCAGCTCATACCTTAAATAAAATATGGCAGTAAACATTATTCACGCCCTGTTGAAAACAGATCGACTGGTCCGCTTGACACTAACGAAGGCCTGCAAGCGTGACGAAGACTGTCTTTAGAGGTGTTCCGGGTCCTATATACACCCACGTGTTCACCCAATTACAATCGAAAGTCATACCACTGACCTGTACAACCAGTCTGAGTGTACCTTCTGTTCAGACATTGCTCTATCCGCACCTGTACGCATAGAGACTGTCAAAGACCACACGAGCTTGCTTTTCAAAACAGTATAAGTATTAAATTACTGAATTATCGGGAATCCTAGGCCAGCTGAACGAGGTCATCGATCATTACTTCCCGCCACCATGACCTCCCCCTACACGAATCTCCCGTCCACATCCCCGAACGGCCCCCTCGGACCTACTGCTACCCCTGCTCCTGGTGGAAAACGCGGACGAAAGCCCAAGACTGCGTCGAGCTCAGCCGTCAACTCGCCCCTGCCCGCTATCACCACGTTGCCCTCGCAGAATCTCTCCCAAAGCCAGAGCTTCACGCAAGGGCAGACCCAAGTTTACAGCCAAACTTACAGTTCGAGCCGGAGCCAGAGTCAAGGACAGATTCAACTTCAGCCAATCCCGAACCAGATGGCTGAAGAGACCCAACCTACGCGATCACAAACCCAGCCAGCAGAACTGCAGTGGCACAACGTCGCCGCAAGCTCGCTCGCTTCTCCCGGGGCTAGCGGGAGCCCAGTCGATAACGCTGCGGTGGCCGGACTCAGCTTGCCCGGGACAGTTGGTGTGGTGGGCGACACGACTGTGCCCAAGATGGGTGAGGACGACGGCGAGGGCGAGGACGAGGTCCTCCCGGCCATGGCGGACGATGACTACTCTGCACAGCTATCATTCCAGAGCCAGTCGAAGGATAATCTGAAGTGCGTGGTGCCGGGCTGGAGTGGCGAGTGAGATGCTGATGCGATGTCGTTAGGGTCCTGATGGACAACTTCAGCGATGCCCAGTATGACCGGTTCGAGGCATATAGGAGACACGCATTGCCGAAGGCCGCTGTGCGCAAAGTTCGTTCATGTTGCTTCCTCTCTCCCCGCTCGTGTCTCATCTCATGCTATTCTCAGGTTATCCAACAAACCCTCGGTCAGCAAGTCTCTCAACCAGTCGCGCAAGTCGTTGCCGGTTTTGCTAAGGTGTTCATTGGTGAGATTGTCGAGAAAGGTACGTGACTGTCCTCACCTCCCTCCTCTCACCTCCTCACCTTCCTCCTCTCACCCTTCCCCCTTCCCCCCTTCTCCTTTCCCCTTCGTGCCTTCCTTCACATCGATTCACCTCCCTCCCTTTCCTTCTCTTTCACTTCTTTCCCTGTAATCACGTTATTGATATGCTGCTACAGCGCGTGACGTGCAAGAACGCCGCGGCGAGACAGGTCCGCTCTCGCCGGATCACCTACGCGAGGCGTACCGAATGTATCAGAAGGAGACGGGCCGCGTCGGTGCCGCGCGTCCGCTGCGGGCAAAGAGGCTATTCATGAAGTGAAGTAAATAAGTTAAAGGAAGAGTTTCTTTGCCGGTGCAATCGGGAAATGTTGAGACTTGCTAGCAGGACGTGCTCTTCATGCATTCTGCGAATTACCGTGCGCATCCATGTTGCATTCTGCCGACAGTCATGGTTGTATACTGTCTGCCTTATCCGGATCAGGCCAGGACATCTGCTGGACGATTTCCTCTCTATTGTACCTCGATTTACTCGATTGGCATGATGTTGCATGCATAGAGTGGTGAATCAAGGTTCGATGGCCGCTGCATACGGCAGATTCCCTGTAGAAGAGGTACATGACGGAAAGAGGAGAGAACGAGAATGACATTGCACTGGTGTACGTGCGTGCCCATCGCCTTGTATCCCAAGCACTGCTTGTACTCAATCGACGTGTCTGCATATATAGTAGATCATTTGCTGTCTATACCGACGTCGACAGGAATATAATGCAACATGGAACCTTTATTACATTCAATCCTAGTTCGTCGACTGACCTCGTTCGTTAAACGCAGCTACTAATGCACAAGATTGGTATGAGTCGCCTCTGCTCAACATTATTGCTCACGTCCAGCAGTGTGATGGAACTACGCAGGGGCACGTACAATATCTTAGCCCAACGCGACCAGTACTACGGAGGAAGTGCCAAAACCATCCTGCCCTCTATTATGTATTTTGCTCGTACTGAGCCGATCATCCTCCACGATATTCAGTGCCTCGGCATCCTTAGTCTCTTGATCCCTCTTCGGCAGGATCCTTCACGGCGGCCATACGAGATCCAGATGAAATCTGATGTATCGCACTGGGCATCATTCCATCAAAGTGCATGAGATTGCCTCAAGATCTTGTTTTCGAAGAAACCATTTGGATGAAGTCGGAAGGCCTGACCTTCGACGTACAGTACATGGGACGCATAAGGGATTCTACTGTCGACCTCCCATCGTGCACATGTTTGAGAGGGTGCTTGTCTTGTTAACCATGTATATACAAATTCGGACGATGTACCTAACATTGCAGATGGCACGCACATCCAAATTCCGAAACCTTCATCGTTGTGTCGCGCTGCTGTTAACAGACGAATGATGGTACATGTTCAATCGTACCAATTGAGAATAGGAGCACTTTGACTCCGCACATGCGTTGAAGCTGGTCCGACAGGACGAGGGATTGAATGCTTCGTTAGAAGACATAGTGCCAGCACAAGAAGAAAAAACGTGCATCGGCAGTTGTGCCTTCTCAGCGTAATTGCGAAAGCAACCGCTCTTTACATATTGCAGGATATTGATCAGTTGTTATCGTTGTCTTCACCCCGTCTAGTGCTCCCTGTATCACGACACCTTTCAACTTGGGAAAATTGTCTAACAGACAACTTTCCATGTATCTGCACGCCTCCGGCTCGTGTGCATCGAGCGCACGGGTTTCGGCAATATTTCTAACCATGTTTCGTCGAAGGCTTTGAAGTGAATACATCCTAGCATGCGGGATTCAATTTCAGAGAATATGTCTTGTCACATTTTCTGCCCATATCACATTGTAATATAGGTCCATCTATTTCGTGTTAACGAACGCTGTAGCTCTGGCATCCAAGCTGGGAAATATAGGATCAGACTATCCAAGCAAGAGTTCACTGAAAGGTCACATTTACGTGCACGGCTGTTAAGCAAATGCGAATGGTGGGGTCCTGGGAGGCCGAGATACACTGTCACAACCAACAAACATGCGGCGTGAATATTGCCGAGGACGTGACAGAGAACATGGTCGTGAACGCGCTAGGAAGCTAGTGCGCGACGCGTGACGATGAACGCGAGACGTCACGCGTCTCGTATCTTGCGCTTCAGCACTCTGTTACTACCTCTACCAGCAGCTTGGGAAGTGAAATATCGTAAATCAATCTCAGACTCATCGCCTGTATTCTGATTAGGAGGAGAATCGACATCTGCGCAATTTCACTATGCATAGCGACTTTGATTCGTACGATCAAGGCTATCCCCCAATCGATGACGAGAGCATGTCCAACTTCTGGCCCACAAGGAACATCGCAAACTTCAAGCTCAAATGCGGGTTCATCCTGCCCAAAGCCGAATGGAGAAGGGATTTCTGCGGTCGGGAAGTTCGTCATCGACTGCGCGATCTGATGCGACACTGTGGATAACCATCGCAAGGTCTCTGACGTCCAGTAATGTTCATGGGGTTGTGGAATATCGCAGACGTGATTTCAGCCATTGCAGGGATTAACCGTTGCTAATCGGAAGTGTATCTGTGCGAGTATAATGTACAGTTTAGCATTTTGTCATTGTTGACAAGCCCTTTTCCGCAGGAATCTTCTAGGACAGCTACGACTGCGTTGCTTGCATACGCCCGACATTCCCCGACAAGATCATCGTCATCTTGTTACCGAAAGAGATCTATGAGAGAGGTCTTCACGCAATTGCAACGATATATGCGGCGGAGTATTATGCTGACGATGGTTTTGGTGGGAGGAATTGTGCGCACGGGCACGAAGTCAATGAATGTAAGAATGCCACGTTCTCTAGCATCGATCCGGAAAAGATTACGTTTTCGCTGTTTTCTATGGATGCAGGTGAGCAACAGCACTGCATTTGAATCCAGCTGGTTTTATCGCTGATCGACAGTCGAACCCTCGCTGCTTTGAGGCTTTCGCGTGCGGACTTGAAGTCTTGATTCTACAATAACTTTGACTCCAGTACTGACAGCGTTCGGCAGCTTACCACACGTCACCGATCAGAGTCTATACGACTCGCGCGGATACCTCTCTTCCACAGCGAGCATCGCAGCTGAAGGGTGGACAACCTGCGAATATTCTCGCTTGCAAAGTAATGCGGCCTGGCAAATAATTTCTAGTATGTGGTTGCCGTTTCACTGTGCATGGCAGGTGAATACCTCCATCCTGGACAAAATTATCTCTCTGCTTACGACTTCATTGCGTCAGCTGCTCTTACCATAGCTGAAGGGCCACTAGCTGTTGAAAAATTTCCAGCTCGCGAGATGCTGTGGCCTCGGCATTCGATGGCTCCCAGTGTGCGTTTTCTCATCTTGTTTACTAAGGGGGTTCCCATACTGTACGTAATCCTCTTTGCTGATGAATCGATCGCACTTCATGAGCAGGTCGTCTTGCCACCGCTAACAGGCTAAACATGATATTCAGTGTAAAATTCGTTCGCAAGATGCCTTGCCTCCTCCTGACGTGCGCAACTATACATATATCGGATTACTGCTTTTTATCAAAGCTAATCGATGGCTACGGTGCGCTAATGTCGATCGTATGACAATCAGTCCGGACTTCGTACGCATATAGTTGCTGCTGTTCTTTCATTTGATTTTCTAAGACCATACTGCCCAGATCCCCACGCGAATTTGCTTTGTTGCATCTCGAACCGGTTCTGCTATTTTTATACAGGAAGCTGTCCAGACCCTGGCCAAAGCCCCGGAATGGCCATGCTGTCGAAGGCCGAAGAACGTGAGCAAGCGACCTTGAAACCGCTCGTTGACTCAGGAAGGCCACTCCTCCTATAGTCCAGCGTTGTCTCCTATCTTCTTAGCGTGTCATCAGTTGGAAAATTCTCTCCCTTTCCCTCCCTTTCCACGCATGCGCCCTATATTTTAAAAGGTTCGAATCATATAGCTCGTCAACTGGATCTGATCCTTCAGTCGCATTCTGACCAGAACGCGATCGCTTGCATATTTCAGAATTGTGCAGCAAGAGCTCGTCGAGTACCGGCAGGAGGGGTAGATGGTCAGCGACTCGAAACCATGCTAGGTGTCGTGCGACGATCCTCGCTGTGCGTGACCATATAATCGCCCCTATAATCCAACGGTAGTGTCTTGATTTCTTGCGGGCCAGGCTAGGGAACGGGGGTCAACTCTACGCGCGTTTGCGCACGAGTCGGGAATTCCTTGCGAAGAATTACTAGCGGCGAACTTCTGATTGCGTAAGAAAAATCTCTCATCTAGAGTCCGTTGGTCGTATCGTTCGTTGATAGCTCTTGTGCGTTTGTGTGTCGTCGGTGACGGTCTTCCTTCTATCGTCCTTCTGGTCGAGCAGTCTGCATTAACCGACAGCAATCTTTCCCTCGGAGACTGGACCTACACGACTGCCACCTTAGATTCCACTCTGCACTGTAGCAATTAATTGTTCAAGTTGGTTGGTTCTCCATCTACCAATTCCGTATGTCTGACGTCGAAGGTTCTCAATAAAGTTGGCAATCCGCTGGTGGCTTTTGCCGAATAAATCCACGCTGTGCGGTTGGCAGTGCATATTAACAGTCTTCAAATATTAGAATGTGGCATGTGTGCAAGAATACAACTGCGCGGCTAGTTGTGGTCCTAAATGTGGTTGAAGTCCCTCGATAATAGAGCGGATGTGTGCCACTTGATATTGCTGGCGCGGTGAATGTGAGCGATTATTTTCAGTGGCGAAGAATCGAGCTAAGATACATATCCAGAGAGACTATTCGTGCATGTTATATGATAGTCTACCCAAGCAACCTTGTGAGCTATGGCACGATTGCAGAAGAGCCGGATGGCCTGAAATCAGCTCTAGCCCGCAAACGCAGAGCCTGTGCGCAATATGCATAGAATAAAGCCGGCGATCTGTCATAGCAAATGTTACACACATGCGCGCTTGGCTTGGTACCGACCTTCCGCGGTTCACAGGAGCGCCATTTTGCATCACAATAGCGCTCAAAGTGTATTGGAACACTGTTTCAAACGCCCCTGATGCGTTCTGCTCGCATGTTAAAGCACTATGACTACTGCCACCGAGATTATGCCGCGACGACACCCGCCGGTGCATAACCTTGGCGCAGGGATCCCTTGCTGCTGAAGGATTTTGCGGCGTTTCACATACGTTTGAGGGTTGCACTTCCGGTCGCCCCGTGCATGCGCGCGGTGATGTGGGAAGGCTCTATCAGTGTCAGAGCGCTACACACGCCTGCGACCGCACAGGATCAGAGTTGAGCATCATGCATAGTCAGTGTCAACCTCAGCCTAAGACCCAGAAGCCGTCACTGAGGGGAGAGGGACCATCGCAACGAGGGTTGTTGCCCGGGCGATGGGTGATTGTTATTTTGGTTTTCGTCCACACAGAGAATGGAAGTTCATTAAGTGGACACCGAACATACTTACACGATGTGCTACACTACCAACACTCACATAGACCCCGGTGCACCCATCCTAAGGATTCGGCCGGTGCAGATCAGTCCGAAGATCCGTCCCCCATCCCCATATGCAATCACGGAAGGACCGACGGAAAGGAATTGCAAATGATCAAGATGGCCGGGACTAACGCACCCACAGCGCGAAACAACTTGGTTATGATCAGTAGTAATCCGACACAGGCACGCAGCGTCTACAGGTGTGAGGCGTGTTCATGCTTGCTGTCCTCCCATGCCGGCATCAACGCCACAACGCAGGACAGACGAAAGGGTGATCGGCCTGCGGATTGATCGCCCGGTCCACGGCAGAATTGATTTTGCGCCTCCCGCTAACGAGGATCGCGCCATTGGACGGGGTGGGCCCACGGCTCTATTGTCCATGCGAGCGCATTTCGCCAATTGCGAATTCCAACAGAATGGATGACAAAGTAGTCTGCGAGGCGGGTCCCAGGCACAGCAAGGCCACCCCGCCCGCCATGACAAGTGCCCAGGCGCAGCACAGCATTTGCTGAGGCGCGAGTGGACAGAGTGTTCGAGGCGCTTCGCGGATACCCCGAATCCGTCGGGGGCCACCACGCGGTTTCAGCGTCCAATTGTCCGGGGAGAGAAGCAGCGACGGGAGACGTCCGATGGCAACGAACCATGGAAGCCTGCCCATTTGGCTCGCCCCAATCGATCGAATCGCCAAAACAGAATTCGCCGTGCGGGCGCAAATGACTTCTCTTCCGCGTTAGGAAGGTCTAAAGGTAGAGGCGAGCACGGCCCATATGACTTACCGCGAGAACCACAGAACACGGAATTGCTTAGCATCCCAGGAGCATACAGAGGTGGACATGTTTGACATCATGCTGACCCTATTATCAAACTAGGCATCGTTGAAACGCCAACCAGCTTGAAATTCGGTGGTCACACGAGCAGCCTTTCCTTCTGAACCTGCTGCGAAGAAATGTCACAATCACGTCAGAGGTGGGCCTTTACCGTAGTTTAGACCGCCACCGCCAGCCACACAGCTCAGCGCGAAACCTTGGAGCGGATTTGTGAATAATAGCATCAATGTCAATAGCTCCCGCTTCGCACTCGGGGATCCCAAGGCATTGCGCAGCAGCAGTTGCTAGAACCTAGGCACTTTAGACAGGACAATACCGTCCTGCTGCATCAGAAGCGAAGACACCATCTGCTCTGGGCATCGCTCGGTCGCAGTCTGCAATGTGAGCTGAAACAACAACTTATGTTCTTCTGTTGCCCATCAGGTGATGCCAACCACAGATCAGGAAACATGAAGGAGGAGAATTCCCAAAAGTACCCATCGGCTAGGTCCAGCGGAATGCACATCAGCCAGCGGAGTCGGATGATGAGTCGGAGACGTCGGATGGAAGACAGAAGACGGGAAGGTGCCCGTCAAACCACGCAGGCACATTGGCTTGCTCTGTACTCACGTTCATTCAATCTTCTAGGGAGCGTCAATGTTCCAATTATGGGCCAAGGAGAGCATGTGTTGTGAAACATATCGAAGCCAAGGATGCATGCGAAGCTCGGAGGCCGCATCAACGCACACGCAGCATTCGACATTCGCCGTGATGCTTCTCGCATGGAGCAACATAGGTCACTCGACGCCGGAGCTCATCCGCGCCCACGCACACCGCCACGTCAGCGCACACGCACCTCATTTCATCTCACGAGCAGCATGTAGGGGGAAGCCTTCCACCGGCTGCGAAGCAGCATGCGCAGCAGGCCACAGGGGACAGGCCGCGCGTCCGCAACACGGCGAAGCCAATCGGCAATGGAGTAAGTTAGAACGGCGGTCGAGCTCGCAGTCAGCGACCTCGGAGCCTATGGAGAGAACCGCGTGTCTTGCGAACACAGCCGTAGCGAGATGGCGAGGGCGAAGCTGGCTCGATCGAGCGGTAGCCACTGCTTCGTTTTGTGATGATGTCCGGCCCACTCTGCAAACGATCTCCGGAATACCGATACCAACCCACGTACGATCAGAGCTTACGAAATATGAATGGCGGGGACGCACTGGTACGGTCATGGTGCACAGCCTCCACTCTGCCTGGCCCGACGCATACCTCACGCATCAGCATCGCCGTCGATGCCTCGGTTCTGCGCAGGGCCCAGCCTGCGGATGGTCCAGCCCAACGGAACAGACTCATCGGAAGGTGCGAAGCATCGACGCTCCGCGAGCGAAGGAGAAGGAATGGCGTAGCTATATTCAGCAAGGTCGTAGAGCCAATTCAGACCTGGAGGTCGGGTTCTCATCATCGCGAGTCCTCTTCGGAATGGTCACGATGCATGGAGGAGCGCCGAGAAGTTTCGAGATACCCCGCTGGTCCGGTCGTCAGAGGATTGAGATGTGTTACAGTGACCGCATCCACATCGGCCTTGTCGAAAAGCGATGACAAGGCATAACCTCGGTGACGAGGGGTGGATAGTGTGCGCCAACGGTGGCACCGCCATTGATGATGACGATCCTGGTAGTTTTGGTAGGCGCACAGGTAGGCGTTGCCGTTCGGTTCCGGTCGGGCGTCCATACAAGGACCCCGAGGACCGGTCAGGATGAGCGCCTACATGGCGGAGTCTGTCAGCGGGGTGGCCAGGCTGTATGCATTCACCTGCAATTACCTCGCCTATTACGTGGCCTGGCCAGATGAAACAGAGGTACATTTGTATTGTCTCCGGAGAATTTGACCACGTCATGTCCTCGGAGAAATCTGCCGTATAGCCTCTAAACGAGAATAGCGGGGTAGGAACATGACAAACCCCTGTCGGGCGAGAGAACAGTAGTCAGCAGTTGAAAATGCGCAAAATTTACGTCGAGAATCGTACCGCACCGCGGAGGATGTGAAGAAGCGAGTCGGGGATGCAGTTCACGCTCGGCATCCTACTGGTCTGGCCAGTGAGAACGTCTCTCCAGGCGAGACGACGATTTGTATTGATTAAGGTCGAGAATTTGACTGTGCTGATGATAGCCGCGATGGTCAGGTCGTGTGATGCCTTTGAGGTAGTCGAGAGTGCGTTGTACAGCGCTGGCGAGAGGCTGAGAAAGTTCCGGCCCATAGAGAAGATGTTCCAGAGGATACCAGAGTTCATGGTACGTCACCGGAACAGTCAGATCTCCAGAAAGTTCGCCATAGATGTTGTCCTGACACGCCGTTTTCATTCCGACAGAAGACATCATCTCCCACAGGAGATCGAAAAGAGCCGTAAAGAAATATTGCACATCGCGAGGAGAGATCAAGAGCGTGTCGCAAGACGCAGTCAAGCAATTGAATTGTGTTCGCTCTGGGGAGAGTGTGAAAATATATCTGGAGAGGACATTATGTCCGATCACTGCCAACTCGTCGTAGATGCTAGGACTGTATGATTCGTCCTGGATCAGTACGATCCAGCAAGGTTTAGCACACCGCGAGACCCACTAGACAAACAAAATCATTGCATCGCTAAAGAAGGGGACAACGCATCATGAAATTGTGGTATGAGAATTGGATTGTTATGCGTTAATGTCGTGAACTGTGGCACCCGCGAAGGCGTTCAGAAGGTTGTCTGAGATCAGAGTCTTGGATCAGTATGATCCAGCAAGGTTTGGCACTCGCGCGCACCTTGCGCATGGAATGGCCTTTCGCTTAGCATATTTGTGGCTGTGACAGTTTCGCGTATGGGACATAACATAACCAAAAAGCAGAACCTCAGAGCATGAGACGTCTCGGCAAATTCGGAGGAGCGAGTCGCAGGACCCACTTGGCGGACAAAATCACTGCATCGCTGAAGAAGCGAACTCGCATCATGGAGTTGTGGTACGAAGGACCGGAATGCTATGCGTATAATGTCGTGAAGTGGGGCACTGGCGAAGGCGTTCCGTAGATTATCCGAAGTCAACGTCGTCATTGAGGAGGCGTACTGTTGTCCTAATATCTCATCTGCACGTTTGAAAAAACCTTACACCGTACCAACCTTGCTGCGCAGCAAACGTACACGGGGCCTATGATATTCCGGGTCAGCAAGGTTCGTAATTCACGCGTACCATGTATTGTGGAGCAGAACCTACATTGATCCGGAAAGCACTGCTTACGATTGCTCCGCACGATCCACCCGCATCGAACAGCAACAGCATTCCCAACTGAGGCGACATGGGAAACTTGGAGGCACTGCAGAAACTTTGACTAAGTAGGTATCTGGGGTCCGGGCCACGTAGCCGGGAGATCGTCGACGGGATGACCCGCAGGTCGCCCGACGCCCGCCACGATAACCATGTGGAATGGAGTCGGCCCGGGTGAGGGATGTTGCGAGATGTTGCGATCAAAGCGGCGCCCGGCAGCGACACCGGCGGGCTGTGTCGAACGCGGACTGAACAGAGCTCTGTACGTACATCCGTTGGTCGATCCGCACGCCCGTCCGTCGGCAGCTTCGCTGTCAAGCTACACAGGAGCAATGTGGATCGCAGCGTGGCTTGGCCCGTCGGTGGGCGCGAGGGTAAGACGCAGAGCACGGCCTCGCTGATGGGTGCGCCGTGCATGTGGGCTGGGCGTGGTCGGCTACTCAGGGAAAGTGAAGGCGGGTGCCGCGCATTCCATCGGCTGGCGAACAATGGCAAGCGGGGCCCTTGGGAGAAATGAGATGGGAAAGCGTATTGGCAAGTGTGGGCACATGTACGGCATAGGGTTCGGAGAGCGCGGGGGGTGTATGCGGGCGAACTTGGGGGCAGAGCGAGTGTGACTCCTCGCAAGCCCGCACAGGTGTTGCTGTCGACAACAACAAGTATGTCTTGCTCGCCTGTCGCCTGCCGCCTGCAGCGTGGCCGATGGATGTGAGAGGGACGGCGCGGTGGTCGACGTCCCTGCCCTGCGCGCTCGTCCGTGCCGGGCTGTGGGAATTCTGGATATCGAAATGACAGATATTTGGCTGTATATTGGTGTATTTGTTGCTCGATGCCTAATTGGGTAGCGCGTGGCGCCAGGCGAGCTATAATACCCGAGTCTCCTTCGCCCCCTGCTCGGCCCACATCCCTCGTCGACGCTAACGACACCGACCGCTCCCTACCCTAGCAGGCACTAGAGTTTCTCTTCTCACTCTCTGAGTCTGTCTTAGCCGCGTACGACCGCTCATCCCACGCTGGCTTTCGCATACGATCCTAACATGGCTACGGCTCAGCCCATCACCTTCCAGACGACCGGAAATGACGACTTTACCATGGGTTCTGGCTCCTTCGGTGGTCACAATGGCTCCTTCAATCCCGCTTCTTACACCCGCCGTTTGATCGGCTCGCCATCATTGTCCTGGCGAGCGGGTTCGTTCGGGAATAGTAGGTTCTTCACCGGTATGTCCCCGGGTTTGCTCGGCCCCCTCGAGTGAGTGTCCAATTCTTCTCGAGTCGAATGCCACGGAACTGACTCTTAATTTCAGTCCGAACGAATTCAAGTTCGGCAAAACATCATCGTCGATTGAGAGCGACCGGGGCTCAATCGTTAATGCACTTAGCATGTTCGATCACCAACAGGATCTTGTGAGTGGCTGTGGAAGCTATCTGACAGAGCAGATCAGCTTATTTTGCACGCAGTGCCGGGATTATACCTGCTGTGGCTTAAACCTTACTGACCTGCATGCACTCGTCGACCACTTTGAGGAGTGTCATGTGGTTGTCGTAGATCCCTTCGCCCCCCCGATGCCACTCCAGAACGCCCAGGCAAACTTTCCTCCCGCGCAAGGATCGTACTTCCCGGAAGTCAACGGTGTTCCAACGGCGCCTACCTATCATCACGGTTCCTTTGATCCAGATGACATGGAACTGGACATGGACCATATGAGCGCTCCGTCATCGGGAGCTTCCTCCCCACCTGATACTCCTATATCGACGCCCTTGTCCTCGTATCCATCCACCCTGTACCCTGGCTCAGCCCCGGCGTCCAACTGCTCATCTCCTATGCCTGCTCCGATCTCCGCTTTTGAAACGACAACCGTTCTCCCATCTCGCTCTGGCCACTCTCCGCTGTCAGTCGGCTTCCCTCCCGCTTCGCGTTCAAGCATGGCTGGTCTCTCTCCGCGTGTCGACGAGGCGTTCAATACCTACGCCGGATATTCCGATTACTCCTCGCTTCTTCCCGGTACCGTCCCGTCACCTACCACCACGACTGCGCCGCCAATCGAAGGTCCGGCAGGTTCCGATGCGAGGAACGCGTATGCTGGTCGATCGACGTGTGTGCCCCCCGCTCTGTTGCTCAATCACAGCGCAAGCAACACGCCTAACAGTACGCCCTCGTCGTCGCGCGTCGCGTCACCTGCAATGGGAACGTCCGTCTTCCGGAACGTCGCTGCTGCACCCCCGTCGACGTCCGTCTCTGGCGCTACGGCGAGCGGCCAAACCGCTCGCGCGAGCACGACACTCTCACGGCCTGCTTCCTCGCTGCTCCTCTCGAAACCGTTCAAGTGCCCAAAGCCAAACTGCAACAAGTCGTACAAGCAAGCGAATGGCCTGAAGTATCACATGACTCACGGCTCGTGCAACTTTGCGCCTCCGAAGGATCTCGAGCAGGTGCAGGCGTTGCTCGCATCGAAGCGCGGTGGCAAGGACGATAATGAGCCCATTAGCGAGTCGGAGCTCCGGGAGGTCGAGCGAGAAGCTGAGCGGAGATTGAGACCATACGCGTGCGGCGTCGGCGACTGCCAGCGACGGTACAAGAACATGAACGGCTTGAGTAGGTTTCCTTCTTTGGAGAATCCGCTTGTGATTCGGTGCTGATTATCGTGATTTCGCAGGATATCACTACCAGCACTCTGGCGATCACGGCGCGATCGGGCTTGCCCTGCTAGCCAGCGGCCAGCACGAGTGCTTGCAGCACAGCAAGTCGCGCCACCACACTCCTTCGAACTCCATTGCCAACGCACACCACAACGCCTCCACGACCACCTCCGCCGCACCATCGACGACCTCCTCTCCGCTCGCCACACCCCCCATCTCCCGTCCGCAGTCGACCACGAGTCAGTACCCATCGTCGCCCCTGGCGCAGCCGCCAACGTACCAGAGTGTGTCGATGCACCCCCCGCAGTACACGTCACAGTACTCGACCGCGCCACTGAATCCCACTCCGGTGACTGGCGCGAGCTCCATCCAGCTGCTGTCGTATATGACGCAGATGTCGGCGTGAGGCGCGAACTCGAGAGAAAAAGTCTGTTGGGGCTTGTATGATCATTTGCCGAAGTTGTGTTCTCCTCTCGTGTCCGATCCAATACATTCGTCAGGACCTTTATCCGCCGTTGCGCCACTTATAGATGCTTCTCGACGGCTCGCAACTGCATTCACATCAGTCGTCGCACCGCGCGGCCTGCTGCCCCAAAAGTAAAGCTCCCCCCTCATCATATGTCCATATGCGCATTAATTGCCACATCGCCCACGATATGTCGATTGCCATATCACTTCTGTTGTCATCTGTACGCTCCACTGCTCCCCGCTTCCTGCTCCGCCACTCTCGGCTCCCCATCGTGCAGACATATCCTGGGCGTACGCGCTTTTCATCGTCGGTTCTGGGTTCTCGGTCTCGGTTCGTTTGTTGTTCATATGTCTATAATGACTAATTATGCTCCTACATACATAGTCGCGTACATAGTGTACCATCTTGTCTTCTCCCCGTTCCTTGCTCATCTCGCGAGTGCCTTACCTTCACTCATTGTGCTGTCTGGGATGGCACCGCTTTCGCTTCTTCCGTGAGCCTCGTTGCTCGCTCGCTTGTTGATGATCGCGTTGTGGAGGATGTAAAAGACGGCATGCAGTCGTTAGCCGCTCGCTATTTTGTGTTGTTCCGCACTTGCTCCCCTGTAATGCATGTGTCTCGATAGGCGCAGAGAATACACACACTTCTCGATTCGTTACCATGACGCAGGATCGATCATCGTGGAGCAAGCGACACGGCCGTGAGCCTCGTGGCTGGCATGCGGAAGGCGAAGCGAGGCATGGCGATAGGCGATAAAGGCGGCGCCAAGTCAGCGGAGGCGGAATGCCTGCACGGAGCTGGGACCGCTGATGAGGCTAGTGATAGGACCAGGAGCCGACAGCGTTGGAACAAGCGGCGGCAGAAGATGTGCCCACGCAGCGAAGAAACGGGCATGGCGGGGAATTGTCACCTGCGAAGCAACAGGAAGTTCTGCAGGCGGCTGACGGAGTTTCCATGATTCGAGAGGAGAAATGACAGCGTCTCGCCGTGAGTCAATAGAGCCGCAACAGTGTTCGTGTGAGAAGTCGGATCCGAGATGTTGGTGTCTGGGCGTGTATTTCATGAATCGATGTCGTCAGCAGGGCGTTGAGATGATCGATGTAAGTTCAGTGGGTCACCGCCATCGTCAATGTGGTGATTGGGCGCCCGTATGGAGCAGGCTTTCCGTTCTGGCCGTGCAAGTAGTCAGATGCACAGGCTTCATGTGCAAGCCTAGGAGAACACGAGATCCGAGAGCATGGCAAGCAACGACCACATCCAAAGGGAAAGAGGTCGGGTGACAGATGTCGCGCGCCCCGTAGTATAGGGAGGACAGCAGAACGGGACATCACAGTTCCAATCGACCATTAGTTACGCGAGAACACCACGTCCGGCAGCTCATGCGCATAGTTCATGCACATTACCTGTAGTCGCCGAAGATAAGAGCCGGATAGCCACGATTAGCATGGGAAGTCGACCAGATCGTGGAGCGTGAATGACCGTATGGAGCTCGAGGTGTCTCGGGGGAGTGAGAAGAGGAGTCATAGCAAGCTGACAGATGAGGCAAGAGAAATATGGCTTTAATCTCGAATACCGAGCGGAGGGAGACAGCAATCAGCTGAGTTTGATGGGCATCAACAGAGCCCAGGTCAAGAGCACGTTTGTGATCATGATGATGGGCACATTTCCCCGGACAGCTACTAATCTCTAGTGTAGACAACTTCGCGCAGCGCAATTACCGGTCCTTTTCTTCACAGGTAACGACACTCACCCAATGAAAAATGGCAAATCTATTGCGGTGAGAGAGGAAGTCTTCTTGCTCACTGCTTTGGCTCTCGCAAAGTAATAGTTGCTAGCCGAATGAAAAGTCAACCTCGGCGTACCATGTATTCCTGTAAGTTGTCGTCGTTGTGACGGACGTTCGACGACACGAAAAATGCTGGAACATGTTGCGAAAGAAATCTTGATTCGTCTAACAGGCCAGAGAGGATTACATGGAGGTAGAGGGAGGAAGCAAGACGAGCACCGAAATTTTCATGATGGTGCATTTTGACTTCATCTGCGGCGCGATCGAGTCGATGGCGTTGCGTCGTGGGATTTTTATTCGGCGGTTGCCGGATGTGGCTGTCATGGCTCGCAGTCTGCTTCGTCTCTTCAAGTCTTCCTCCATCTCCCGCTTTTCCAAGCTATGGCACCTTTTTGTCTATGACCTTGATGAGATTTTGTTTACTCGCGTGAAAGCGGATTGCTATACACAGCGATGTTGAGATTGTTGATGCGACGTAGGTGCATCGAGTGATCCTGCGCTGCTGTCATCTATATGCTTATTCAGACAGTGTCAAACAGATAGTAAACTCTTAACCTCACTTCAGACCATGATATTCAGTCTGTTGTCGCATATAGAGTGGTATTAGACCATCGAACGATGACTGCCGAGTCCCCAAATTGAGGAGCCTATACTCATTTTTCTTACTGATCTGCAGAGTGAGACGTATCAATTCGCATTAGTAGGAACCGCTCACTGCGCCCAACAACTGGGGTAAGCACTTTTCATCATGACGCGATGTGTTGTTGATCCAAAGGAACGAGCTACATTCCTCATATCAGCCACATGGGAATGAAGGCTCTCTGCTGCACCACAGTCCGACGTCGTCCTCACCGCTGTGCCACAGACGTGTCGAGGCTGTCACGTGTGCGCGATGTACCTTGCATTATGCCGTCCGCGCCGATGGGCCCGCTTCTCCCTATCTCCTGCGCAATTCTTCTCCTGACTCATGCCTTCTGTGGGAATGTTGTGCACTCTCCACAGCCCACGGCGGATGATGTTACGCTGAGCCTCTTGCCGCTTTACCGCCACCGTTAACATGACTCCTACCATGATCAGTACGGCATACAGCGGACAGACACCAGATACACCGCGTTTGGAACACGACATTCCGCTCGCAGAGCTCGATAGCAGGTTCCCGACTTCGACGCCTTCACAGATTCCAGAAATCGGGCGGGATGACTCTCGGTCCTTTCACATGAGGTGGAAAGGATTCCAGACACGGTGCCATCACATCTTCAAGAACAACACAGGCTTGCTCTTGATTGCTTTGTCACAAGCCTTCGGCTCCATGATGAGTCTCTTCGTGAAGAAGCTCAATAGTGTGGATCCTCCCGTCCCCATGCTCGAGGTCAGTTTATGAGTCAGGATGATTCCTATTCTAATGCTCGTATGCACCGCCAGTTGATATGCATTCGTATGGTGAGGAACTCTGTGATGTCCATCGCCGGCTCGCTAATTTACTGCATGTAGATAATCACTTGGATGTGTTGTGTCAGCTACATGTACTACCACAATCCTTTCATATCCCCGCTGTGTTCGCTGATAACGTTGAAGGTCACTCACAAAGATACCGGATCCAATTCTTGGTCCCAAAGGCATTCGCTTGCTTCTAGCATTTAGAGGCGTGTGCGGGTTAGTGGACGCACTACTTCGCACTGTACTCAGACTTGATGAAAGGACCTGCAGCTTCACCGGCCTGTTCGGGTCATACTATTCCCTTCAATACCTATCACTATCGGATGCGACCGTACTTCAATTCTTGGCGCCTATGTGCACTGCGATCGTCGGTGCCATCGTCCTGAAGGAAGAGTTCAAGCGCAGCCAGGCGCTTGCCAGCCGTAATGTCACTGCCTTTGTTCTTCAATGCTCGTGTTAATCTCCGCCATGCTCGAGGGAAGTCTGCAGTTTGGTCGGCGTCGTTCTCATTGCTCGGCCCACCTTCTTGTTTGGCGGCAAGTCCTCGCCCACCGCGCCGGACTCCCATCCTGTCTTAGACGGCAGAGGTGTGGTGACACTGCTTATTCGTGCTGTTCCGGTCACGCCTGCGCAGAGACTGAGTGCCGTAGGGTAATCTACCATTTGACATGGTCGCTGCAAATGCTCATGGTACATCAGGGCAGCCATGTTTGGCGTTCTCGGCGCGACGGGAGCTTGTAGGTGATGATGTCCCCAATTTCACAGTCTCATTAATTGAAGCATTCGTAGACACGTCGATCCGTGCCATGGGCAAACGTGCTCATCCGATGCACAGTATAGTGGCATTTTCTACTCAATGCGTAATCACATCAACAGTAGCGTGAGCTACCTGACCTCCGATTAATTTTATAGACATTGTTAATCGGATGACGTTTCAAACAGAATGCTCCTTGTGCGGCCGCATGTTGTCCTTCCGAACAGAGTGGAATGGATTCTAATGCTCTTGGCCATAGGTCTGTGCGGTTTTATGGGGCAGGTGAGCGATTTCGATGTGCAGTAGAGTACAACATAAGCAGACTCAAGTTCGTGGTTCAGATGCTCATGACGATGGGACTGCAACGTGAGACCGCGGGACGCGGGACGATGGCCGTATATGTTCAAGCACGTGTACCACCTTCCACGAACGTCCTTCCCACCCGCTGATCGGTATTGGCTTCAGATTATATTCGCCACGTTCAATGACTTTGTTTTCTTCCATTCAACTCCTCCTGCGCTCTCCATCCTCGGGACTGTCATCATCATGTCGTCCGCTATATATGTTGCCGTACGTTCACACATCGCCTTGCGATTCGCACAGGCTGACTGTACGAGGCAGCTCTCGAAGGAGGATGTCGGTGCTCGCAAGCGACATGGCAGTGTCGATTCGACTTCGGGGGATCCTGCAGAAGAAGGCCTGCTGGCTAATGAAGAGGCTGAAGATGCCGAGGCACTGAAGACCATGGAGGACGGTCGGCTAAGCACGAGTGAAATACATGATAGCGCGTAAGTTGACATTGGCAAATCCTCCTACTAGCCGCCTTGGGTTTTAGATATCGTCTGCGCTCTGCGTAGTTCTAATGCTTTGTGAAGTTCCAGCGTATCCGAAAACTACAGGCTGCAGCACGGGTCTTAAAGAAGATTATTGTTCTTCATCCCTCACCGCTGGATGTGAGCAGCATGCGCATGCCCTTGGGCCCCGAGAGGCTGCGTGCCTGTATTGGGTATGACGATAATCAGGGTGTTTCGCCCTGGGGTGCGCGAGATCGTGGCGGGTCGAGCCCATCTTGATCATTCGTAATTGCTACCCGTTGGACCTCCAATCATGGGACGGATGACAGATGTTCGGGCTGAGCTGCACCGGCTGAACCATCAGGATGTTTGCGCCTTCCAGTGGCTCGGATGTGAGCTAATGAACTCTGCTTGGACAGATTATCAAAACCACATATCTCCCGGACAACAACCTGCATTGCGATGGTCTCTCCCCCGGTTGACAGCTTCTGAGCGTAAGACCGAGGTTGATCCTGGCTGTGATGCTCAACTTAGAGTCTGCATGGTTGCGGTCTTCAACGGCTCCGGACGGAACCGTCCCACATCCACCATGTGCATCATGGGAGATGCCCCCCATTGAACGTGAAAACGCGGCAAAATCTTTCGGCAGCGAGGAGGTACCGTCATGATCAATGGGTGTCATTGCGACGGGATCTCGGTGGCAGTAGTTATAGCGCTCACAAGCGAGCTAAATGCGTTAGAAGCATGTGGGACAGGTGCTCTTCAGCGTCTCAAGAGCAAGCCAAGCTGTCTCATGACAACAAGCGGTGCTCCTGTGAACTGCGGAAAGTCGGTATGAAGTCAAGGGCGCATGGGTATTTTGCTATGACAGGTTGCTGGCTTTATTTTCATATTGCGCACAGTGCGTTTGCTTGCGAGTCAAGTCACGTAGAATAATCCTCCCCCCTTTCCTAGCCTGTCCCGAAATAATGCAAGACATGACTGTTGGATACATAGGGAGCGACTGTGTAGTGATTCACACGGTGTATCAAGGTGGAGTCGGGATTGGCCCGGAGCGACAGACGGACGCACAGTGAGGATCATCGGACACCGAGAACGGTTCTTACTGCTGCCCGTTCGGCTCTCCTGCTGGTGCTTGACACGAAATCCGGACTGACCTTTACTAATGGACATTAGCGCGGCCTGGCCATCGATGAACTTTGATAAAAAGCAAAAATCGACTATATATATAGTTGCGCACCTCAGGAGCAGGCAAGGCATCTTGCGAAGGAAAAACAAATGCCGAATATCCTGTTTAGCCTATTAACGGTGGCAAGGCGACCTGCTCATGAAGGTGCGATGGAATCGTCGGCAGAGAGAATTGCGTACATTATGGGCATCTGGTTTGCTCTTAACCTTAAGAAGAAGAGAAACTTCATACTGGGGGTTCATCGCTTGCTGAGCCCACATTTTCCCTCGCAATATTGAGAGGAAGTAAGCCCGGTAGATAGCCGTTTGTCCTTCAACTTTGGTAAAAATAGCTTATGCAATGAACTCATAAGCAGAGATTGTATCTAGGATGGGGGTTTTCACCTGCAATACACAGAAAAGCAGCAACCACGTATAAGAGTAATCATTTGCCAGGCCGCAATATCTTGCAAGCGAAAAATGTGAGTCACAGGAAGCAAGCCTGGTGCGCGGATGTTCACCCTTCAGCTGTGATGAGAATAGCAAGCTCGCAGGGGAAGAGAGGTATCCGGGAAAGTCTTGTTCGATGGTGCGTTATAAACTGTCGAACGTTGCCGATACTGAAATATCTTGATGTTAAAGTTAACACAGAATCAAAGCTTCAAGGTAGCGAGCGTTCGAGACAAGCTGTTGGTTAGCGACGAAAATTGGCTGGATTTAAATATAGTGCTATTGCTCACTTCCATCCTGGGAAACAGCAGGGACGTAACAAGTAATCTTGTTGCGGATTGGTCTAGCTTTCTGATACTCGTTTCGGACTTCATGCCATTGCGCGCAATTCCTCCTATCGAGCCCAACGTCAGCAGTAATACTCTGCTGCATACGTGACCATTGAGTTTGTCCAAAGATTTCTCTCACGAATCTCATTCGGTAAGAAGACGACGACCTTGTCGAAGAGTGTCCGCGTATGCAAGCATCCTAGTTGTAGGCCGTCCCAGAACAGTCCTGCAGAAGAGCGCTTGTAAAAAAAATACAAAAACGCTGGACTGTACAATAGTATTCGCACAATTGAGCTACAGGCCAGCGATAATAAAACACTCACAACGGCCGGCCGCACGGGCATCTGAGACGTTCCGCAATCCTATGTGCATCACTGGATGTCAGAAACCTCTCGATAATAACCCACATGTGCACTAGATCATCGCGGTGTCGATGACGAACTTCCCGACCCCGACAATCCATTCTCTTTTCAGCTTTGAGGAGGATTAACCCGCATTTGATCTTGAAGTTGTCGTGGGCCAGACGCTGGACATGCTCTCGTCATTGGTGTCGATGTGCTGGGGGGTGATCAAAGCCCCTATGCATGATAACACTACGCCGATGTTCAATATTCCTCCCGTAATCGGAACTCAGGCGATTAGTACGTGGATTTAATTAACAATTCTTCACTTCCCAAGCTGCTGGTAGAGGTAAGTAACAGAGCGCCGAACAAAGGAAGCGCAAGCGAATTTGTCATGACATTCATGACATTACACCATGAAAACATTATGTCTGCAGTGATACTATAATGTCTGTCCCGTGATATTGAGATGCTGAAAATGTATTACTTCCTTTGCCAAACTTGGGTGAAGAGGCGCCGGGGCGCCGGTTCCAAATGACAACAAAGCCATTACATTTATAATACACCGTCGAACGTCGATGTTAACTCGTCTACTGATCCGGCAAATACTACGGGTCCCTTTGCTCTGACCACACACGCGTCACCACACGGCGAATCACTCATGCGCCAGGAGACCGACACCGGTTCGGGAGTGGATGCCCATGCTATCAAATGCAATATTCAAACAGCCGTCGTCGAAGAAGAAACGTGTCCGCTTGGGGCAGCTCCAGCGATGACAAGATGGCTGGCTTCCATCGTAGAGGGTGAATCCTCGTTCGTGATAGTTCACTTTTGCAGCGAGTTGGATGCCCTCGATGGTGCGAGAGCAGAACGCGACGTGTTGCTGAATGTGAGTCAGATACGCAGAGATGATCTCGTCCGCGGTGAGGACGTTCATGACGATAGTCGACCAGAAGAAGCATATGGGATACAACGCGGATTCGTTGCGGCTACGCATCACGTCGATGTTGGCGTGCGAAGATCTGTAATCGGCATCTCGATAATAACGCAGGCTGATTTGATGCGCGGAACACATAAGTCACAACGAACAACACCGGTAAATAAATACGTCGTTCGCACTGTCTGGCAAAACTGCCCACTTAACACTGGAAAACGATCCAACAGAACGCAGTCCATCGTACAGATCCCATCCGACCGCACCTCGTGCAAACCATCGTCTACAAAATCGAACACTGCCACAGCAGAGACACAAGCCAGAGTACATCGATGCTCGAGCAACAGACACTCAAGACCGATGACTGAACATTTTCGACGGTCTCTTCCTATATGATGGAAGCGTGCAAGATCGGTCAGAGTGCGAAACGGAAGCATGCGTGCGATGAACGACAACGGGACGTCGAGCGCGACGGACGAAACATTCGAAGACCAAGTGGAATCGAGTGAAGTCACAGACTGCATACCCCTGAACGTCACGGACGATCGACGAGACAGCAGAGGAGGCGATCCATACCTGAGCGTAAATCCGCGTCTATCATCAGTCGAGCATACGCACGACCTGCGAATAGCACCCCCAAGCGGAGGAATGCAGTATCCAACGAAGCAATGCGACCGCGCAAACTCCGATCCGTCACTCGAACCCGCAACCGGCGGCCGAGGCTGAAAGAACCACAGCACGTCCATGACAACCGCTGTAAGTGAATGTAAAAATCGTTTCGAAAAACCAGCAGAAAATAATGCCAAATACTCACCATGCACGGCCGCGAGAACATACACGGTAAACGTCATCAAGCGACGTGAGCGTATAGAAACCTAAAGCCGTTAACGATCCTTAACACGAACCACTCACCATGCACCGACGTGACGACGTAGGTAGTCAACGCCACCAAGGAAGTTGTCCGTATATAATGCAATGTAACAGCGTAAAGCGCTGCGATTCAATGCGAATCAATGTGTGAATCATCACAGACGACGAATGAAAAGAAAATTCTCACTGTGCACCGCCACGAGCAGGAACGTAGTGAACGCCATCGTGGAACATGACCGGTTCGAAAGCAAGAAAGCTCAACAGGGGCAGCGACGACGAAGAGAAGCAGCGGTGATTGTTACGTAAAGTACTTCCCAAAAGGTGTCGAACTGCAGCGACGATTGTTACGTAAGCCGTAGCGTTCACATTCTCTCAGATAATACCTTTGTTATTTGGAATATCTCATGTTGCATCTCTCAAGTATGATTGATGTCGTCTGTTTCGGTAGCAGCGATTCCTCTTCAATGAATCAATGAGACGTCGGAAAAGTCGACTTCCAACTTAGTACTATAGTATTCACGGGCGCTCCCCGCCCCCAGATTAGCAAGATCTTGCCGTGACCGTAATTATCTGATATCTGGAATGTATATAACCAGTCATCAGATTTCTCGTACACTCACCGCAGCAGAGCCGTGAGATCTCTTTCGATCTTCGTGGACTGTCAAGTACTCGACCGACAGGTGCTACTGAGGCTATATTGCGTCTAGCTGCGCTGGGCAGGACGGATCAAAGAATCGCACGACTTCCTTCTAAGCAAAACTTGACAATTCCGAATAAGATGACGTCTGCTACGAACACTAGGACGCCTTATGTCGCTCGAACACCGGAGGCCACACATTTTGCGCCGGACATACCGCTGGTACGGCTGAATAGAGCGCTATCGTCAGCATCGGTTCTGCAAAGCGAAACGCAACAGCCAGGCTCCTTCCTCAACCATACAGCCCATGCCTTCCATGCCAGCTGGAAGAAGTTCTCAATACGATGCAGCGAGACGTTCCGAAACAACATAGGACTCCTCATGATTGCATTTTCGCAAGCATTTGGATCGTCGATGAACGTGTTCGTCAAGAAGCTCAACAATGTGGATCCTGCGGTGTCTATGTTTGAGGTATGGCTTTCTACGTTGATGACATGGATCAGCATCGACTAAGAGGCTTGGTTTCCTTGACAGCTCATTACTGTTCGGATGGTGCGCTGCACCTTTCTGAGATGTACTATTCTTGCAGACCTTAAATTCCAAGATGTGAAATAGGCAATTACATGGATGTGTTGCGTCATATATATGTAAGTTCCACTCATCTTTCCTCTGCTTGCTTTACTGACTCTCCGACAGGGTCGTCATGAAGGTACCAGATCCCATTCTTGGCCCAAAGGGCGTTCGGTTGTTGCTTGTGTTTAGAGGCATTTGCGGGTGCGTATGAACGCGTGATGGTCGAATAGTGCTGGCTGGCCTCATCGCTTCTATAGCTTCACGGGTGTCTTCGGACTGTACTATTCTCTACAATATTTATCCCTCTCAGATGCAACGGTATTGCAATTCCTGGCGCCTATGTGCACTGCGGTCGCCGGTGCCGTAGTCTTGAAGGAGGACTTCAAGCGCAGTCAAGCTGTTGCTAGCGGTGCGGTCTACAGTGCTGATGCGCTTTGGGGAAGTACTGATATACTCTTCGTGGGAAGCCTTCAGTCTTGTCGGTGTAGTACTCATAGCGCGACCCACGTTTTTGTTTGGAGGCGCATCGAACGATGCTGCTTCAACGCCGTCGGTGGTCATCGACGACCGAGCTATCGGTGTAGATTGGGTCACACCTGCGCAACGCTTGGCGGCTGTTGGGTGAGTAATAGGTAGCTGCACTGCGCACCAGATCTCGACTCTTATGTCACAGTAGAATTTCGATGATATCTGTCCTTGGAGCGACTGGGGCTTGTGAGGTTCCTCGATAGCGTGCAGCTGCTCACCTAACGTCATACGCGTTCTAGACACGACAATTCGAGCAATCGGCAAGCAAGCACACCCTATGCACACAGTGATCGCGTACGCTACCCAATGTGTGATATACTCGACCATTGCGTAAGTCTTCCAGACCACTGCGTTGTCTTAAGGCGAAAGGTACTGATGCATTAATCTCCAATGGCCTAGGATGCTGATCACGCGCGAGCCTTTCGTCATCCCAACGCGAGTCGAGTGGATTGTCATGCTCGGAGCTATTGGCATATTCGGGTTTTCGCTTCAGGTAGGGCCATTCGACCGTCCTCTGTTGGACTCAAGCAAGCTAACTCACGTCAGATTTTATTGACAATGGGTCTTCAACGTAAGACAGCTGGTCGCGGCACTATGGCAATATATGTACAGGCGAGTATATCGTCACCACCATCCAATGTTCCACATATCAGTACAACCATTGATCTCTCTTCAGATCATCTTTGCAACCTTCAACGATTTGGTCTTCTTTCACTCAATACCTTCTCCGTTATCCATTCTCGGGACAGTAATCATCCTATCGTCTGCAATCTACGTCGCAGTAAGTGGGGAAATCCTGCAGGAGGGGAAATCTATTGACTGTTCACGATGTAGCTGTCCAAGAAACCTCCGAGCAACCACAAGCGTATGGGCAGCATTATCGGAAACCCGGATGACCTTTCTGTTGAAGAGGGCTTACTGGCCAACCAGGAGGATGAAGACAAGGTTGAAGACGTTGAGACGTTCATAGAAGTCGTCACTGAGGGATCCGTTGACAATCCTCAACAGTCAGCTTAGACTGATCATTTCATTCTTCTTTCTCGTATGTCACGAATTCATCTTCTGCGTTTGTCAGTGTTGACAGCTCATCTTTCGACGCAGCGATGGTACTTTTCAATCACCAACTTAGATGTAGCAGGTACTATTCCGCCGTTGGCTGGGTGCTTTGCACATACTCGAGCGCTCATAATCTAGACGCTTGCGAGAAGGCGAGCTTAGTGCGGCGATTATTGTGATTGAAAGCTGTTAAATGCGAAGGAAACTCCAGCTGCTCTGTCTCCGAGTAGAATACCTCGAGCTAGAATACTGTCTATCTGAGTGGAATGAGCTGTGGCGCAAGAGATTATTGAGTTGTTTCGTGCCACGTTCGTTGAAACTCCGCTTGAACCCGAACTGCCCTAGACCTCGAGGTCGGTTCCCTTTTTGACTCCGTCCTCACGGTTGATCACCCTCTTACGCCCTGTTCCAACCTCCAGCTCATCTCTAGTCTTTCATGTACGTGTCAATGTTTTCCCTTCGTCTCCTGCTGCGTGGTTCCTCGAAACGAAGGATCTGAGCGCCGTGCGCACGCGTGTCTCTTCCGTCGCTTTTACTCGATGTGCATTGCTGTCACAGCGAATACTGACTATATCGCTGTAGAATGCGTGAAATTGTTCACCTTCAAACTGGCCAGGTACGCTCGGATGCAATACTTCGCCGAGAATGATTCTGACGTGGACATTCACGATAGTGCGGCAATCAAATTGGTATACCGTCAGATTCAACATATCACGACGTAGCCTGAATGTGCTGTCTGCCACAGGTGCCAAGTTCTGGGAGGTCGTTTCGGATGAGCATGGGATTGAGCCGGATGGCATGTACAAGGGTACCAACGACGAGCAGCTCGAGCGGATCAACGTGTATTACAATGAAGTCGGAGCGAACAAATACGTTCCTCGCGCCGTGCTCGTTGATCTCGAGCCTGGCACCATGGACTCTGTCCGCTCAGGTCCTCTCGGAAGTCTCTTCCGTCCGGACAACTTCGTCTTTGGTCAGAGCGGAGCTGGCAACAACTGGGCGAAAGGACGTGAGTTCGTCCTTGCTAACGTTGTCGTGCACGCGGAACGACGGAATTCTCGTGCTGAATATCTGCTCTATAGACTACACGGAGGGTGCCGAACTGGTTGACTCCGTCCTCGACGTTGTGCGTAAAGAAGCTGAGGGCACCGATGCGCTTCAAGGTACGCTCGCTCCAGAATGCGGACGTGATGTCACGATGTGATAGTTGCGTTGCGTGACGGGCATGACACTGATAATTTGTGTAGGTTTCCAGATCACTCACTCTCTCGGTGGTGGTACTGGTGCCGGCATGGGTACTCTGCTGATTTCGAAGATCCGGGAGGAGTACCCTGACCGCATGATGGCCACTTACTCTGTTGTGCCCAGTCCGAAGGTTTCGGATACCGTTGTTGAGGTCAGTTCAGCGTTGCTGTCACTACTTGCTTCGGTTGACCTTGCATATAGCCGTATAATGCAACTCTCTCTGTACATCAACTCGTCGAGAACTCGGACGAGACATTCTGCATTGACAACGAGGCGTTGTACGATATCTGCTTCAGGACACTCAAGCTGTCGACACCGACTTACGGCGACCTGAACCACCTCGTTTCCATTGTCATGTCTGGTATCACGACGTGTCTGCGATTCCCTGGCCAACTGAATTCCGACCTCCGTAAGCTGGCTGTTAACATGGGTAAGTCCAGACGTTGCATCGCATCTGGAAAGTGATCGCTGAGCTGCTTGATCATCTCAGTGCCCTTCCCTCGTCTCCACTTCTTCATGACCGGTTTCGCGCCTTTGACTGCTCGCGGCAGCCAGCAATACCGCGCAGTCACTGTTCCTGAGCTGACCCAGCAGATGTTCGATGCCAAGAACATGATGGCTGCTTCAGACCCCCGTCACGGCCGCTACCTGACCGTAAGCTATCTCTTTGATGCATATATAGTGAAGACTGATGTTCCGTTCAGGTTGCTGCTGTCTTCCGTGGCAAGGTCTCGATGAAAGAGGTTGAGGAACAGATGCAGAACGTGCAGAACAAGAACTCTGCCTACTTCGTCGAATGGATTCCGAATAACGTCCTGACGGCGCAGTGTGATATTGCTCCTCGTGGCTTGAAGATGGCTGTCACCTTCTTGGGGAACTCGACTGCTATTCAGGAGCTGTTCAAGCGTGTAAGCGACCAGTTCACTGCCATGTTCAAGAGGAAGGCCTTCTTGCATTGGTACACGCAGGAGGGTATGGATGAGATGGAGGTGCATAATTCGATGTCTCTTCCGAACTGTACAATATGCTGATGCGAATGTTGCAATAGTTTACGGAGGCCGAGTCGAACATGCAGGATCTCGTGGCCGAGTATCAGCAGTACCAGGATGCTACGTATGTAGTTCTTCCCCTTAAAGATTGTACTCAGCTCACGGAGCATCTTTAGCGCCGAGGAGGAGGGTGAGTACGAGGAAGAAGTCCCCGTCGAGGAGGAATAAGCGCATTCCTTCCAACGATTGTTTCACGTTATACATTATCCAGATGCTCGTATGTCCTCTAAAAAGCCATTTTACATATCATCCCTTTATTGGTCGCTTTCCGAGTTTTCTGCACGTCTTTTCGTACTTTATCCCTCGATTCACGCTGGCATCAAGTTACCCTAGTCTGCATACCTGTCGCCCCGTTCATTAACGTTGCATGTCATGAATCCGATGTCTATCCCGCAGGTTTGCGCTGTATGACGTGATGTATGTGTCTCATCAACTCAAGCTTTGGCACGAAGTGCCTGAAGTTTGCAGATCTGGACTTCAGAGTAAGCGTTGAACTTGTTGAATCCCATTTTCTGACATCGATGTCACTGTAGCATATGATGTGGGGGAGCTGACAGTCTGCGCATTTTCAATTTTCACTGCATCTTTTCATCAAATTTTCTTCACATACAATTAGTGGTGCTCATCCATTGCAGATGTCAAAATGACTTAACATACCCAGACTTGCGCAAGCTATTCTCAATGTTTCTGCGCACGAACCGACGCTTCTTTCGTCAACTGAAGATGCGGAGAGATCTAGTTCCGTAGGTCCCGGCGTGACTACCCTCCTCCAGCCAATGTACTTCAAGCACTGCCGATCAAGCCGACATATTAACCCGCGCCTAGTGGAAACTACCGCTGGTGTGAAGACCACGGTGAATACTTACACACTCGACTCACGGATGTTCCTCGCCGGCACGGCTCCCTGTCCTCGCTACATTGCTTGGCTCCGGTGCCAAGGTGGACGTTGTCCGGTGAGGTATTCCCAGCGAATGCGTCCAGTGGTCCAAGTATGGAATTATGCTATGTCGTGCGCTCGCGTGTGGACCGCCAACGACGATGTAACGTGGTTGTTCAGGCCGGAGTTGATACGGCCGCTCACATACGAAAATACGCAAATCTCGATGCCACGGTCATGTGTTGATGGCAGGCGCTGTGTCTGTTACCTGCGAAGTTAGGAAGTTACGAAGCCGCTGTCATGGGCATTGATCCGAAGGTGGGAAGGCTACGTTCTCTGAAAATGATCTAGTTCTAAGTGGAAAGTGACCAGTGCTGAAGCGCTGACGTGCGGGGTCGCGATGGGACTGTTCAGCGCAATATGCACACTGGTCTTCGGGTTCGGGCCCAATAAAGGTAGGCGAACAGCTGGATGCGGAGACATACCGCCCTGTCGGGCTGTGCCGATTGAACACCATCGGAGGTTGATCCCTACCGAGCAACGCTTTGGCCAACTCGGGGTAGAATTTCCAAGCACCTGGCCTCCTCTGTGGTGTGTCAAATTGATTTCTTTTCTACGGCATCTCACGCTGCAACATATAGGCGCTGCGCTACTATCTGGCGTATATAGGTGCGTCTCCACCTGGGAGTGTATGTCATATCTTTCACCTGCGATTTCTTGTGACTGATGCATCCCGCCAGCTCGTATCGCCTACGCCTCTTGAGAGACTTTATCCGTCTCTTCGTTGCACCCTCGCTGCTGTTGAACCTCGTCTTGCGCCTTAGCGGTGTTCAGTTCGGGTTGCTTCGTATACTCGCATATCCGATCTGGATAACTGTATGCGTACATGCGAGAACTAAATATCGCGACTGGGCCCACGCCCGCGACGCTCATAGGCTCGGCGCGAGGACAATTCCTTGCGTCGTCGGCAAATGGCCAGGAAATCTGGACATCTATCTGAGGCTTATGAAGACTGGCGATGAGACCTATCTTGCCTCTGTCCAGCTAAGCCTATTCGAGGAATATCAGGCCACCACTCTCAATCTTAGGCTATTGTGGCGAGACGTTGTAGGTCGCCGTCTGATTTCTGCACCGTTACATCACCCTGATTTCTTGTAGATTATGACCATGGATGAGAAGCATATTCATTTCATTCTTGCAACTGGGTTCCAGCATTTCTGGCGTGGCAACCTGCAGAAGGAGCGCATGTAAGTGTCCTTCATCTCGACGTTAAATACCGCGTTTTGGTTTTGACTTGGTGCCTAGGGAATCATTTCTTGGATCGGGGATCTTCAATCGTGATGACGAGGCAAGTGCTGCAAACTTCCAGACTCCTCTGCTGTACTTACTTGTATATTAGGCGTGGAAGGCGGTCAGTACTCGATACAACTTCTCTATCGTTCCATACTGATTATTTGCCTTAGCACCGAGCATTAGCTCGTCCCTTCTTCTCGCGAGATCGTATCACAGACTTTGAACTCTTCGAGAGATACACGGACCGCACTCTCATGCTCATATCGTCTCGCTGTTCCGCAGACGGACCCGTTGAAGTGCAGGACCTGTACGCGAGGTTCACCCTCGATGCTGCATCAGAATTTCTGTTCGGCCAGAACCTGGAGACGCTCTCGGGTAAATTACCAATCCCAGGGCAGACGCATCTTAGCGCAAAAGGCTCCGTGATGGACGATGACTTCGGATCATTTGTACGGGCGTTTGAGTCGGCTCAGGAAAGGATTATGACGAGATCGCGGCGAGGATATTTCTGGCCGGTCTACGAGCTATTCGGACGTGACCCTCAGCTCCGTCATATGGAGGTCATTAAGGGGTGGGTCAATCCGGTGTTTGACCACGTCATGCGGAACAAGGCTCAAATGCAGAAGGCCGGGGCGAAGAACTCCTTGGACCAGAGCATTTTCCTTGAATATCTTGCCGAACAGACGGAAGGTAAGTACTGTCGATTCCAGAGAAATTCTTGTCGCTCAATCTCAGGCGGTTAGATCGGAAACTCATTCAAGACCAATTACTCAACATTCTCCTGGCCTCCAGGGACACAGTCAGTTTCTATGATATTTTTGCGGCCGATTCGTCTGAACGTCCATTCCATAGACATCCTCCCTGCTCACATTCATCACCTACTTCCTCGCGATGCATCCGGACGTCGCGCAGAAATTGCGCAAAGAAGTGCTCGAGTACTGTGGCGCAGATGGGACACCTACCTTTGAGACAATCAAGTCTATGAGATATAGTATGTTGCCCTGCCTTTTTTTGTTGAGCGTTGAACTGTGCTAATCTCATCGGCTTCTAGTGCGCGCTGTGATTAACGAGACTCTCCGCGTCTTCCCTCCCGTTGCGACAAACTCACGCGAAAGTCGACCACAGGCGTGTCTTCTCCCCAGACCTGATTGCACACTCCCCGCGGATCCTCGGCCCCTCTACTTCCCTGCGTCGACACCGGTAATATATCTACCTATTCTCACCCACCGAAACCCCGCGCTGTGGGGAGATGACGCGGACAAGTTTGACCCTGACCGCTGGCTGGACCACCGTCTGTCGATATTCACCTCAAACCCAATGATCTTCACGCCTTTCAGCGCTGGGCCGCGTATCGTAAGTAACATAGTGGTTTCGCCGCACAGATTATGGTCTCACGACAGCGTAGTGTCTCGGACAAAACTACGCCCTCAACGAGGCGTCATATTTCCTCACGCGGCTGATACAGAAATTCGATACATTCACGCTTGCCCCTGAAGCTCAGCCGGACGGTTCAGTACCACCGCCAGAGTGGAAGGCTGCTAAAGGACGGCAAAGCATCGAAAAATTATGGCCTAGTTCGGCATTGACGAGCTTCGTCAAGGTGTGTCCCGCGTTCTGCGCTTAGTTAAATTGTGGAATGGCTTATATGGAATGAAAGGGTGGCCTTTGGGTACGCTTCGACAAGATAGAATAGATTCAATCTGTGTGCAACTTAGCTTTGAAGTTCAAGTTCAGCGTTTAAATTAGATGGTCATTGCACTTGTTTCATGTTACCTCCATAGAAGGCGCTGGATTCCGTGATTGTTTGATCGATGCATAAGATCCCTTTTCAACGGCATTCAAATAGCAGACGCTCAACGACGTACATCTACCGTATTATTATTGAGATAACATCAAGGAACATGCATGGATACCACCTCAACCAATATCGGGATGTATTCAGGTCAACAAACTCAAGTTGAAGTGTATTACGGCGTTATCTTAAACGGGAGTAATTGTAAGTAACAGCTTAGCGCTGGTCGCTGCGGGGGCACGACATAGCCACCGTTGACAGACACCTCCACTCCTTCCCCTGACTGCGCCTAGCATCATGTCGACCATGCAGCACTTCGGTAAGGGGATGATGAGGGTGGCCAAGAATTACACCAAAGGCTACTCGGAAGTGCAGGCCAAAGTGCGAGACGCGACGTCCAACGACCCTTGGGGACCGTCGGGTACGCAGATGAACGAGATCGCCCAAATGACGTTTAATCAGTGAGTATCAGACTGAAAATCCACCGCTCATGAGTGAACCGGTGGTAGGAACGACTTCATCGAGGTCATGGAAATGCTCGACAAGCGACTCAATGACAAGGGAAAGAATTGGCGTCATGTATTCAAGGCATGTACAATATCCGAGGCGCGGACAGCGAGTCTGATGCCATGCAGTCCCTTACCGTTCTAGATTACCTTCTACACGCTGGATCGGAGAACGTAGTGATCTATTTCAAGGACAACATCTACATCGTCAAGACCCTCAAGGAGTTCCAATACATTGATGAGGATGGCAAGGATCAAGGAGCGAACGTGCGTCAAAAGGCAAAAGATATCACTAATCTGCTGCAGGACGATGAGCGGCTGCGGAAGGAGCGACGTTCGCGCGCAAACATGCGCGATCGCATGGTGCGCGGCCGGGGTGGCACCATGGATGGTGCGGACGAATTCGGGGACGAAAATGCCCAACGACGGTCGCGAAGCCTACCGCCACGGCGTCAGGGGACGGAAACTGACGCAGAGCTGCAGCGTGCGATCGAGGAGAGCAAGAGATCGCTTGCGGAGGAGCAGGCGCAGCAGGGCTGGATGACGGCGGAGGAACGGGATTTGCAGCAGGCGATCAAGCTGAGCGAGGAAGAGGAGGCGCGGCGCGCTAAGGCCATCGCGGATTCAAATAATTCCTCGCTGTTCGATGACCCGAATCAATCGTGCGTGTGCGACATCCAGATGACAGCTGGCATAACCTGACATGGTGTTCCCCAAGGGCCTCAACCGCCACGAGCAGCACCAACCCTTTCCCACTAGTAGACATGTCGGCAACCGGTCTCCAGCCGCAGTTTACGTCGATGCAGCCGCAATTCACATCCTTCAACCCATATCAGCAGCAAGCGCAGCAGGAGGCCATGCAGGCTGAGTATATGCGGCAGCAACAGGAGTGGATGCAGCAGCAACAGCAGCTACAGGCGCAGCAGCAAGCGCAGCTTATGGCCGCTCAGCAGGAAGAGATGATGCGGCAGCAGATGCTCGCCATGCAACAGCAACAACAACAACAGATGCTAATGGCACAGCCAACTGGCTTTGGGTAAGAGCATAATGCGTTAGAATGTTGATTACCGTGGCCCATGTGACTTCTCGCAGCTCAAACAATCCATTCGCGCCGTCGACATCGCCGGCGGTTTCAGTCACGACGTCCTCGCTGGGGCAGTACTCCCACTCCATGTCGGCTTCACCAGCGCCCCAGAGCTCAAGTCCTGTCTTCAACTTGCAAGGCACCTACGCCAATACCCCTAGCTCGGCTTCGCCTCCTCCTCCGTCACATTCTGCGCCGCCGAGATCACAGACAGCGCAGGGGAAGACACGCGCGGACGAGCAGCACGCACACCTCGCGGACCTGTTCGCCAACCGAGAGGATGGTATCGATACCTTCGGCAATTTCGGTCAACTCAGGTGGGTCTTACATATTCTGCGCTTCGCACGAAGTATCTGACGCCTCGCCCGGTCTACAGGTATGGTCAGCAGGCCGGACGGTTGATCGGGCAGTCGACGGGCCAGCCGCAATCTTCTTACAATCCCTTCTCGCAACAGCAGCAAAGTCAGCAAAGCAGCGAGCAGCCATTCTTCTCCATATGATATAAGCGCATGTCTGTCGCCTTCCCTTATCATCGCAATTTCTTTGCCACCTAACATTCTCTAGCTTCCTTTGCCCAATTTGCTTCCGTCCCGAACTATTGTTCGTATGGGTTGGTTTATCGACAATAGTATCCGTACACATACCCTCCTTGCGTTATTGGATTCACTCTTTTCTCTTTGTGGATCATGACCTAGTTCACTATTGTTCCTGTCTGATGGCGCGGGCTACGAGAGACGAAGTATGGACGTTTCCGGTCTGCTCACAACCTAAATTGAATCAATATGTACATTGTGTGTTTCTGATTAGTTGGGAATCCCTTGCGCCAATCCTGTGCGTTAAACCGACATCCGATGAAATTACCGCTGTGAGGCAGAGTGCCCCTTTCAGCATCTTGACGATCTCCGAGTAGTCGGGATTACAGCTGGATATCCCGTCAATTCACGGGGTTCACCAATTCCTCTCTGAGACCGCCCGAACATGCTAGCTTACTGTTCATGACGAGTCAATGTGAGATGCTGCCGTTTCGCCGTTGAACCGCGTCATCTCCTTGTTTGTTTGTTTTTGCTTCCGACGTCAGAATGGTCGAAAGTACAATAACATCGTGCGGTGGTACAAAAAGGGATGCAACGACAGGTCATACGACGTCAGATCGCTCTGAAGTCCTCCTTCATCAATGGCAGCCCACGAAAATGCCTAGCCACGCAGGTGATGCTCTGCTGGTCGTCTTTGAGCCAAGGCACCTATAGCGATTTCAGGCGTAGACTTCGTAAACGTTAAGCATCACGACACATATCCTGCCATTGACCCAGCGAAGGCTGACCTGAAGGGCAAGGTTGTTGTGACAGGCGCCTCGAAGGGCATCGGCAAAGCTATAGCACTCGCCTTCGCTCAAGCGGGCGTGTCTGGCCTTGTCCTTCTGGCGCGATCGGACATGAATGCCGTAAAGGCCGTATGTGAGGCGGCGCAACGGCCAGGCCAGTCGCTAAGAGCGCTCATTGTTCATTGCGACATCACCAACATCGAGCATGTCTCCGCGGCTTCGAACATCGTCAAGGACACGTTCGGACGGCTCGACATCTTGGTCAACAATGCGGGGTACATGGAGCACTATAGCCTGCTAGGAGACGCGGACCCTGAAGGATAATGGAGAGTATACACAATCAGCAATCGGGGGACGTACCACGTCACGCGAGAATTCCTGCCGCTATTGATAGAGTGCGGAGGTGACAAGACAATCATCAACTTGAACAGTGTCGCTGCGCATCTGCTGCAACCACGTTTCTCGGCATATGAGGTGGGCGTCCAGCCATTCTTATATCTAACCATCCCACGATATAAAACTGATCTCACCTGCAGTCCAGCAAACCCGTACTGCTGCGGTTCACCGAGCTGGTTATGGCTGAATATAGCGAGAACGGTATTCTCGCCTATTCAGTGCACCCAGGAGCAATCGCCTCGGACATGTCTGTGACCATGCCAGACATGAAGCACCTGATACTAGACACTCCCGAGATTGCGTCGCATACGACCGTTTGGCTTGCGCGGTAACGGAGGGAGTGGTAGCGGGACGCTACGTTAGCTGCCATTTGTGGGATATGGACGAGCTGTTGGCAAAGAAAAAGCAGATCGTTGACGGCGATAAGCTTAAGGTCAGGATGGTCGTGTAAATTGTAACTGTCTGCGAGTCTGAGACAGCTGACATGATTGGCTTCGACATCTTATCACGGCCAGATGTATTCAGCTGCATACATTGAGTGAAATAACGTGTCAATATCAGAGATGGGAATAGCCATACGGTACATTGGCGTCAAGTGCGATTTGGAGCGATGAATTTCATTTGAGCCGCAGCCGCAACCGACCAGAACCACAGTCAGCCGTAGGAACAACCGCTTCACAACAAGAATAGAGATGTGTAAGCACCGTATGGTGCACTAAGCTGCAAGGAGTTTACAATGACGGTCTATGTAACTTGCGAGCTTCACGTGCAGACTCACCACTACTTGCGCTGCTATACTTAGCGTTTGAGCACATCCGCCTCTAGCGCACCATTCCATGCTCAACAGGTATACCTAGTCCTTCAAGCGCTCTCCTCCCACGTCTCGCCCAAGAGTCCATGGTTGCCGGGTACTCGAACCACATCGGGCCAGCAGCCCCTGCTATGGCCGAAATCTCTCCAGCGTCACCAGCGTTTGAAGAACCAACGGGCTCGACTACTATCATACCATCGTTCCCCACAATGGGGCCGGGTCGCCCCACTGGTCCCCACAAACCTCCTGCGCGTAGCCATGCCGCGACGTTACTCTGCCGCCTGACCTGGTCAAGGATGCCGATCACTGCAAGCAGGGTCTCGTCGTACAACACCTCCGGCTTTTGCAAGTGCAGGCCTTGTGCGAGAGCTTCAATTCGCACTTGTCGTTTGCGGTACCTTTGGCGCTTCGGGCGATCAGCATCTCCGTACCGGAGATCTTCAGATGATGTATTAGATAGTGGCAGATCCACAACCCCTTCACGCCGCGTTGAACCTTCTACCGCAGCCGTTGACAATTGCGATCGCTTGTTCTCGAACTTTGGCTTCTTGAATTTATGGGAGTCCGTCTCTTCCAAGCGATCCTCATCATTCGCTTCTTGCAGGACATTACGGGCGCCACCGGATGGCTTTCTTGTTTGAGAAGCATCCACAGGGTTCTTCTTTTCAGCCAGCTGCTTCCGCGTCAGGAGTATCTGTTCCCAATCCTGCTCTTTCCGAAAACTCTCCAAGTCAAGCGCACGTCGTTTTGCGTCATATTCGCGGATGCACACGTGGTTGTACGGCTGCTTTGCGGCCTTCAGTGGCGAATCGTCCAGCAAGAGCGTCGTCAACGCTGAATGTACTTGCACCGATTTACTAGGAGCATCCCGTAATGCGGCACTTGGCCCTGCATTCAAACCTTGCCCGAAGGGAAGCGAGGAGTGTAAGGCTGGGAGCTGTGACCAAGGCTTGGAGAGATCCTTGAGTGTCTGTACCTTGGAATCTATGGATACAACGAACAGAAGCACCAGAAGATGTACAAAAAAATAGGAGCAAATGCTGAGCGAGTGTAACAAGTGTGCAACAAGGAGAAAGAAGATACGCACTGTACTGATCGTCGGACAACCCGAGAGTGTCTCTCGCCCAGATTGCGACGAGGTCACCCCTTTGTTCTCCGAAACACTTGTCAACCATGTCTGCAACACTGTGCGGCTGTGCGGAGGACCACACCATTACGTCAAGCCACGATTTCGTCTCCGGTGTGAAGAGGTACGACCGGAATGCTGCCATGTACGGACGCGGATGAACTGGGCGCAGCCGAGGTCCATATTTTGGGACATGCATACGGTCAGGTCGATGGAGAAGAGTTCCGTTCAAGTCCAGTATGAGAAGCTTGCGAGATAATGATGGATCGGACAAGGCTGTACAAGCTTCCTCGGTCAATGATAGGTAGCCGGGTGTTGGAAATGGAGGCTGAGGACCCATTGGCTTAGATTCGTAGGGTCGATTTACCCCAGAAGCCACGGAAGCGAGGTGACCTCGGCGATCCTGCCTGAGATGAGCATACGGGCCATGCGTCTGCCGTGACTCATCTGCAGCAGCAGAGGAATCGTGCCCTTCATGTGGCTTCCTCGAGGTTTTATACTCATTTGGAAAGCAGAATGGACGAGATTGTGGGGACTTTGATTTCACATTGCGGCCTCTATGTCCATCATAGCCATTCGAATATGACAATTGACGAGATGGCGAAGATCCCGAACGGAAGTCTTCCTCGCTACGGTACCTACGCCTGTCGTGGGCATCTGGATAGGATGACCGATGCGTCTGATAGGAGGTCGAATGAAAATGACGTCCGTCATGGTACCTTCGCTGGGTAGTATCGTGCCGTGATTCGCGACGGTGTGACGAAGAATTGTTGTCGTGGGAATTGTAATAGCCCGGATCATCAGCGTAGGAGTAGTTATCGTAGGATCTCGTAGCATGGGAGTGGTTTGCGTAGGGAATACGGTCATGGGAGCCGTAATCATAGGCATTAACACCATAAGAAAGCTTGCCATTGCGGCCGTACATGGCAGTAGCCAGCCTCAGACGCGGCAAGTTGTGAAAGGTTGAGCGGCTCAACTTGTCGCGGTTACTGATGCTTTCTTCGCGAGATAGCAAGTGTAGGGAGAGCTCTCGTCTGATCCGAGAGAGCGGCTTCGATCTATGGTTTAAAATCAGTCAGTAAGCCATGTAACTGTAGCACTACACTCGACAGTATGAGTAGCGATGGAAGAGCGCCTGTCTGCACGAGATGTATCGATATTCTCTCAATATCGGCAGAGTGTGGAACACGTATGCGATTCGGCAAACCGTCTCATGAATGTAGTGCGCAGGTCACCAACAACCCATAGAGGAGGACTTTTGGGACTGTATGCGACAGAAAGTCCCGACAATGAGATGAGGGACTGCAGTGAAGTATGCAGACATTGCACAGAGCACTGGCAAGCCAGCGACCGCATCACTAGAGCATTTATAGCGCTTCTAGCAAGTTGACCACCTACAACGAATATTCGCGTACAGAAGACAGTATCGCAGAGGCAGATGAGCCAGTAGAGTATGCAAGAAATCGTACACATACATGATTGTGCCCGGTACTGCTTTCAAAACTAGCTGGTTTGGTACGAGATCATAAGGGCCGACAAGACTATAAAAATGCGCTGGAGATAGCTCTGGGAAGTGTGCGAGTTGGGAGATCAACGAGGTCCACACGACGAAGAGAATGTTCAACAAGAGGAAGTCGAAAGTGCATGTACCTACAGTCGCTTGCAGTGACGTTACGTAATCATTTCAGCAAAGTATCAAGGGCATAGCCGTCAGGCTGTTACCTGTGTACCACTCTCGTGGCCGACAGCACGAACCTCAGCAAGGACCCGTTCTGCGACGTTTTCATAGAGGATACATCGGCAGAGAGTTGTCCAACGCAAGGGCCGTCGAATTGTCGTTGACAAATGTCTGTATGCGTACGCATCCAATATCAATATCACATCTTTGAGATATGCACTGACATTACCGGTCGGCTCTGGTGCAGTGATTGACTTTCTCGTAGCTCTGACCCTGGGACAGTGGTGGAGAAGCACACAGTGATAGAGAAGCACACAGTATTAAAGAAGCACACAGTAGTCGAATGGCACGCCTACGTCGCGACACGCACGACTCGGCCCTGCAACGTCCTCTTCGAGTTGTCGCCTCCGGAACCCTTTTCTTGACGCATACATTCACCCTCCCAACTCATCCCGAGCCATCCACTGTCATCCGGGCCAGTTCCGTCTTTCGCTCGCGCGGAGGTTCGGCCAGCACATGTCTCAGCATCCTAGCCCAGTTTCCTCACGTAGATGCGATGTTGGTTGCGCCTTTAGGAGGCAACGGCGATGGCCAGCGAATTATCCATGACCTCGAGAACGAGCGGGTGAGCACCCGTTTCTGCAAAGTCTGGGACGAGGCTGGCGTGCCCGGCGCGTGGGTTCTACACGCAGGTCGCCCTCACTACACTTATTCTTCTTGACTTCACTCACTACCACGCGTTCCAGACGATACTGGTACGAGCACGGTGATCAACAACAACCCGCTGCCAGATATCGCGCACGAAGAATTCGTGTCCCTCCTTGGGCCTTTACTCGCCCCCGAGAATTATGCACATCTTGCCCCTACGGACGCAAGGGCCCACAACCCATCTCCGATGCCACAGACGTCCCCCTCAGCTGTCCATCCCGCTCCTATTCTTTCGCATCAGACGGGCAACAGCCCTGCTCCGTTCGACTGGCTCCATTTCGAGGGGCGTTCGGTGAAGACGACCCTGAGCAACATCATGGGCGTCGACGGGCTTGCGCGCGAACGCAGGTGGAGGAGCCACTGCGTGTTCAGCGTCGACGTGGGCAGACGCGCGAGACAGGGTGTGGAAGCGGTAAGACACTCTCTGTGAGCGTTCAGCGCGCACTGACCTCGCCCGTGTAGTTGATACCTTACGCAGACGTCCTCTTTCTTAACAAGCACTACGCGTGCGCCCACTCGCCCCAGTACGCAGGCTCCCCGCGGGCGTTCCTGCTCTCGCTCACCGCGCTCGCATCGCCTCATGCGCTCCTCGTCGCCCACTGGGGCGAAGACGGCGCGGCGGCCCTGTCCGTGCCGACACGCGAGTACTTCCAGAGCTCCGGCTGGGTCGGGCTCGACGTTTCCGAGGCAGCCGCAAATTCCGGAGACAGAGGCAGTCAGGCGCAGAACGAGGTCGTGTCCGTCAGGACGGGGAGCGACTTCTGGGCGGGGCAGCACACGGCTTCGTCCAGCGTCTACACGGCGGGCGTGCTCTCGTCCCTTTCATCGTCCGCGTCTCCCACTCCGACATCGCCCAATCCACCAAGTGCACAAGCTCCGCGGGAGGCACAGTCGAGCGATGGTGAATCGGACGACTCGGACGACACGCAGGTCGGCGCGAGGCCACGCCAGGGTGCGAAAGGAATCGTCGACGAGGTGGGCGCGCAAGACGCCTTCGTGGCGGGCATGATCTTCGCGTTGAGCCGGAGCCTGCTCCCTGGCGAACCCTACACGCCGTCTTCTGTCAAACGCGACCCCACGAACTTTGTGACCGAAGATAGAGATGGTGGCAAGTGGAGGCTGGAAGAGTGTCTGAGGTGCGTCGTGCTGTGCGAGTCGATGGGCGTGCAACTGATCAGTCGACCCGTTAGGTTCGCGACGGAACTGGCGGGTAGGAAGGCACGCAGGAAAGGGTGGCAGGGTTTGGCGGATGAAATGGCAAGGGCGGGCTGGTTTGTAACGTAGCGATATCCTCGCCCGTATATTCATTGAGTCGCCTCGATGACTTATACCCAGATGCATATGACAGGTGTTCCGCCCTCTTCGTATAAACCACAACTCCACTAATCTCCCAACGATGTTGATGTAGACTATTGCGCGCATAAGCGAGAAGAGATAGATTGCTGAGGTAGGTTTTTGACAGTCTCTGGTCACCAATAAACATACGATTTGTTTCGTCACAGTGCCTGATATACACTGTATTTCCTACTGCAGAGTAATGTAAAGATGCTTGCTCGTGAGCACCGCTCTCGCACCAGGAATCAACACAATTGTCTGCGTATTGTCAATGATCATCGCAGGGCCCTCGATGACGTCTCCGACAGCGAGCGAGTGGAAGAGATACACGGGGGTGTCGTCCACGCGCCCGAGCTGGTCAAAGTACACGTTCCACGTCGTATCCGCCTTCTTCCTGTCGACCGCACGCTGCTCCATCTTGGAGATCTCGGCAAACACAGACTCGCCGAGCGAGTCGAACGTCTTGCCGATTCCGCGCACCTGGCATAAGATGAGACTCCGTCCTTCCTTTTGTTGTTATCACTAGGGATGGAGCGTACTTTGATATCATCGACAATGATGCTCTTCGTCTCGAGCAGAAAGCCGAACTCGGCCATGTATGCGCGCTTGAACGCGGCCAGGAAGTCTTCGTTGCCATCGCCGTCCTGCACACCAGGAAGCACCATCAACGCCGTGTCGGTGCCGTCGAACCGCATGTTCAGCATCCGCTCCGTGTGGACGTGAGCGCCCTGGAAGCCCTGCCGGCCGAGCTCCTCCCGCACCTCCGCGTCCAGCTTGTCCAGCCGCGCGATCAGCGACCCGCGATTTTCCGGCGTATAGAACGTCGATGATGGCTGTTGCAGTTCAAAGACGCTGTGATGTCCGTGATTCGTATGACTGTGCTGCATGCAAGGAAAGTGGACTTACCGGTCAGCGAGCGCAAGACCGTACGCCGACAGAATGGAACTATATTTGTGAATGAGAATCGTCTTGATCCCCAGCAGCTTGGCAATTTCGCAGGCGTGCTGGCCTCCTGCACCACCAAAGCTCGCAAGACTGAGCCGTCAAGTCAGCATTTGTTCCGAGATCACTGCAACAAACTCACATATGCTTCGACAGTGCATACCCTCTCGCCTCTGTCAACGCTCGGATAGGCCGCGCCATCGTCTCGTTCGCGACTTTGATGAAACTGAGAGCTGGTTAGGTACTTGCAAAACGACCGAGCCGACACACATACCCATAGACGACCTCGTCGAGGTCGAGCTGCTTCTCCTGGTGTGCGTTGATATCCTTTCTGAGCACCTCGAACGCAGAACGCGACGCCTCTGTGTCGAGTGGTTCCTTTGCTGACTTGCCGAAGATCTTCGGGAAGTAATCCGGGACGAGACGGCCAAGCACCAGGTTGGCGTCTGTGACCGCAAGCGGGCCTCCCTTGCTGCAGACCCCACGATGTGAGCGACGAGCGAGCAAGCGTTTTGAATATGCCTACCGGTAACACGCCGGACCAGGCTCGGCACCAGCGCTCTCAGGGCCAGCACGGAACAGGCCGTTGCTGAACGACAGACATGATCCACCGCCCGCCGCAACGGTGTTGATGTCCAACTGTGGTGATTGAATCGTAACGCCGGCCGTTGTCGTCTCATAGACGATCTCGTAACGGCCATCGAATCGCGACACGTCCGTGGACGTGCCACCGACATCCAGCCTGCCCGTCCTACATGAGCTGCGCACCGACATGTTCACGAGCGGCCACTTACCCAATCACAGGGTGCTTGCGCTCCCGGTCCCAGCTCGTTAGCGCGTAACCAACCACACCGCCAGCAGGACCGCTAAGAATACTTTTGAGCCCCGTGAAGTTCGTCAGGTCGAGCAGGCCACCGTCGCTGCCCATAAACTCGACCCGTGGGCTCCGCAAGCGGCCGTCCCTCAACTTCTCGTCGAACCCATCGAAGAATCCGTCGAGGTACTCTCTGAGGATGGGCGTCAGGTACGCATCCGCGGTGGATGACACGCCGCGCGGCACCATCTTGATCATGGGCAGCAGCCGCGACGACTCGGAGATGTGCTTGAAACCGATGGAGCGAGCGAGGCCCCCGATCTGCTGCTCGTGTTTGGGGTATGTGTACGAGTGGCAGAACACAATCGCGATCGAGCGGTAGCCCTCGTCGTACAGCCGTTGCAGGTCCGCCTTGACAGCATCTAAGTCTGCAACGGCGTGGTCGTCAGCAAGAAGACTGTATATTGGCGGGATTTGAGGACTCACTTGGACGTTGCACGATCCTGACGGCCTCCCCCGACAGACCTTGGACAACCTCGCCAGGACCATCAGCGTCACCCTTGCCGTCCCATCCCTTTCCCCTGTAGCCATGCTTGACTTTGCCGTTTTCGTCGAACTGTACTGCATGTGCCTCCGCTTGTGGGTCGGATGTGTAGCCCACTAGCGTGACGCGCTCGTCGACCTCGAGCACAGTCGAGTACAGAGGCGGAGGGCGGCGGATGTTCAAGTCGAAGATCTTGGGTCGTGCTTGGTTCCCGATCAGAAGAAGATCCTTGAACCCGCGCGTGATGAGCAGTGCGTGCTTGTGGCCCTTGCGCTCGAGTAGAGCATTTGTTGCGACCGTAGTGGATAGACGGATGTAATCTGTATAAATGTTCGCACGAGGACATTATGTACAGTAGAGCAATACACTCACCGATTTTGTCGGTCGTCAGCGTCTGGCCGCGCGGAATTTTGGTCCCCGTCGCAATCTCCAATATCCGCCTGATACCTTCTGTGGGCGCATCGCGATAGTTGCCAGGATCTTGTGAAACTGTGTATTCCATTGAGATGATAATTAGCGTGCAAAGGGAAGTCTACTTACGAAGTTTCACCACAACCTCCTTTCTCTCCTTATGGTTCTCTGGATCAGGATACGATGCATGCACATCACAGAATGTTCCCCCTCGGTCGGCGCAAATCCTGATGGATCGATCAGGAACGGGCATCTACAGAACGTTGCCGTGAATATCTGAACGTCAACATGAGGATCACGACGTACTCTGATAGATGGGTTGAGGTTTCTAATCGTGGGGGATTCCACCCAGCCAACCTCCTGCTATATACCATGCAGAGACTCGGTGAGTCAGTCTGAAATCGATGACATTTCTTCTGCGTACCCCTTTAATTGCAATCAGGCACTCGGTCCTCCGTTAGGCCTCTGAGCACGCCGAGATTCGTATACGGTATCTTAGATAAGAGTGCGCTTTGCAAACCGTTAGTTCCCGCCGCCACATAGGCTCAAACTTAGAGACATCACGCACCTGACATGAAAGATCATGCACCTCGGCCGAGAAAGTATCGAAATGCAGCAAGCGGCCTGGCTACGGAAGAAACGAATGGAGCAGGCAGTGCGAAAGAGCAGTCACAGTGTTTGATAGCGGGACCGCCATTGCTGGGGATCGTTTATTCTTCCAGACTGTTGGTCACCGGATGGACGATAGCGGGAAGAAACAAAACGCCGCGAGCGCATATATGTTCAAAAATATTTGTACCTAGTATCTCAGGAACAGCACCGTGTCACGCTGACTCTCGCTTAGTAGTACCATTGAGTACTATCACCCGACAATCATAGTAATGCAATTCACGCTCCTGTCATCGGTGTCCCCCTCCCAAACAGAAAATGTGATAAAATTATGAAAGTCCATGAGAGTGTGATCATTGATTGCCCACTCAAGTTATCTATGACGTGCAAGGCGAGCGTACTATATGACTACTTACAATGAAAGGCTCTACTTGAACGCCGTGATCATACTTGCTTGTTCCTTCAGCTATTAGACGACACTGACCGATGCCGATGCATGTAGCATGAGAACTGCACTCTTTGGGGACTGTGATGAAATTGTGAGAAGATGTGCATGGATTTGGAGGGTATGGGGTCAGTATTTCGAGGCTGCGAAGGCGCGAATGCATCAGAGAATGACCATATCGAATGATGTCGGAGTAAACGAAGTGTTCTCGCACGGTGGTTGATGATAGCATTGCTGTAGTGACAATAAGCGAAAGTTCCTTATGATAGAACCCGCGAGAGATGTCGACCACGAGATGATGGGCAGGACACCAGACACTAAAAATGTCGCAGCAGAGGGCCAGCATTAGGAACAGCTCAGTCGGAAAGTATCAAACATTGTCTGTTGTTGACGTCGGAGCACCCAGAGGGTACAAAGTGGCATGAACATCTCCGGGCACCGGTTTTAGTAGATGTGTTAACCAAGCATGTCGAATATTAGGCCAAAGCCCAACGGAAACCGACAGTTGGGTCATTTGGAGGAGTCGTGTACAATCCCTTCGGTAATACGTGCTGCTCACGAACACGAAGATGGCATCTTATATCTGCACAAGGAGCTCCCATCTCAAAAGTCTCTTCGCTTGCATCGTGCGTCAGCGCGGACAATAGTGACACAGTGAAATGGTCGAGGATGGTCATGGTGTTGTAACGAAGCCATCTATTCATCATCATAGCCCTGAACAGGTACCCGTGCCCGTTTCGGGACTGCCCACTCAACATCAGCTAACGTCATTTGTGAAAGACCGCAAGATACGCACGAGGGTAAGTTGTAGGAATCTGCTCCGCGGGCCTCCATCCCATCCTTCTACGGATCGGTGGCACTGTAATAGCGATCACTGGGCCCGAAAGGCCGATGATGAGGGAGAAAAAGATGACGGGCGACTCGTGCGCTTGCCGTTGCTGTTAGTTGCGGCGACAGGCGACGGCGTAGGGGAAGGGGTTAGATGAGCACGAAGTTCTACTGAAGCATAGCCGTTAAGCATACCAGGTAACGGTACGTTCCCCGCAGGGGTGAGGTGATGGAAGCCATCGCCGCCATCGTCGAAATCCACAAGCAAAGGCTGTGAGATGCAAGATAGTCGTCGCAGTAACGGGGCGCGTTCGGACGTGTTGAGGGTTAATGCTTATCGTAACCGTGGGAACCACAGATATTGACTTTTCAAAATCCGCAGATGGCTCTAGTCAGGGACATAAGACAGCTACGATGTTCGAATGATACAGAAGTCTGTTTTTGGAACCGAATGAAATGCAGAGGAGACATCATGGATGGACGAAGAGATAACTATCACCGTACTTCTACTGTCCGTCCGGCCCAATCCTCTTTCAGCCGCTCTTCCACAATCTTATCCAGCTCCTTTGCTCTGTCAACCGCAACATTTATGATGCGCAGAATCTCTTCTGGCGCGAGCGGGACGCCGCCCGCCTTCTGCACAACACACAGCTCGCGTTGCGCATTGAGCGCAACGGAGAGCAAACCTGCGCTGAGAACCTGCTCGAGGTGAGACGGATCCAGGACAGGCGAGGTAGCAGGATCAGAGAAGTACGCGAAGGTAAAGCAGTAAGGCGTATGGTGCATTGAGAGGGGGACAGGAGCGCGTTCCGACGGGAGATGCTAATAGAGAGGGAATGAGCGAGATCCTGAGGGCATACATGCCGATGACACGTACGATCGTTACTTCGTCTCCGACGACCTCTACTTCGGGGCGTCTGAAATGCTTCAGCGCGATCACACCTGCTAAGCAAGCGCAATCCAGCATATTGCCTGCATCGGCTAGACAATGAATAGTCAAACGCAGATGCCAGACCTGATATACGCGTAGTTCACGTCAATCAGTTGATAATGAAGACAGGCGACTGCCACGTACTCGTTGCCCCGCAAGGACACATAGAGACTCCTTGTCTACAACATCACTCCTCCGCAACACTTTGTCCAGCATGCGCGTAATTGTCACTTCTTCGTCAGAGGGTCTACGCAGGACTTACAGTGAGAGAGAAGCGCTTCGTTTCAGACGACGCACATACCCACCGACCGGCTTCGTATTCATTCGATGCCATAGGGGAGATCTCAGAATGGATCGTGATGATTCCCTCGAGCGGCCTTTCTGGCGGTGGCTTCACCATTTTTGCGTCCACCTGCGCTATGATTCTAGCATTCATAGCTGCTTCAGTAGCATACACTGATGTTTGTATGTGTCAGTATTCACCGTGTTTTTCCAAGTGCGCACTCAACCCAACCCAATTCGGGGCCAAAGGTGAGTTTGGGCTTGCGCATCTCCAGCATATTGCGACCATCGAGGCGAAGAGACTGCTTGAGAGAAGCAGAGAGGAACTCTTTCTCTGGGATTGACGGCGAGGGTGGGCGAGGCATGGCGGCTGATAGAGAGCGGTAAGGTGCTGCACTTTGCAGAGAAAACGGTGGTGCGCGGCGGTGGCGTCGAGTTGTTTTGCACCGAGGCCCGACGTTTTCCCTTTCGGGCGACGTGTTTCTCTTCCTCGTCATCCAATTCATTATGGTCCGCCTACTCACGCATAATCTCCTTGCATGCCACGCGAAGGGATGCACGTCAAATAACTTCCCTCTGCAGCTCAAGGACGCGCAGATCGAGCTACGGGACGCGGAGTTCAATCCTGACTTCATCCGTGGTTTCCTACCGCGTCTTGAGTGGAAAGCTTTGGTGGATGCTGCCCGCCAGGTAAGTACGATGCTTGACATTCTTTACCACGAAGATATTAAAACTCAGAATCAGCTTGGCGATACGTCCTTGCCTGACCAGCCGCCAGAGATGCTAGACGACGAATTTCTTCAGAACCTGCACCATGTCTTACTCGAGGTCCATTTTTCGCTCCGACGCCTCGGCTCCCTTCGCTGATGATGTGCAAAGATCCATATAGAAGAAGGTGAAATGATCTGTCCAAATTGCAAGCACGTCTATCCCATCTCGAACGGCATTCCGAACATGGTGGGTGTTGTTCTCTTATGCTTCAAACCAGCCATTGAATCTGTGGATGGATTGTACAGCTCCTAGCAGAACACGAAATTGGTTGATCACCTCGCATCTGGGATTGCATGTGCTCCGTGTGAGATGTTTGTTTGGAGGCCACAAAAGGAGCTTCCTATGCGCTACAACGACGGGTAACGAGCCCGAGCTTCTACGGTTCGCACACGTGTCCAAGGAAACACAACAATTGTATGAATTCTCCTGTAGCAGTACCGTTACTACTTATGAGCTGAGGAAACATTGGCAGGACGGTCTTCTAGAACAACATCTATCATCTACGAAATCTAAGCAAGACAACTACATTGTTGAGACGGGGCATTTTCCGATTCGTTGCACGTCGTTATCCTCACAGGAGCCGGAAGATTCACTGAATGTGTTCTATTGCCCTGAATGCTCACAAAGCTGAATAGACAGACGATCAGTCCACACGAGCACGTTTTCGCGTATTCTCCTCAACCGCACCGTTAGGCTTAGCGGCAGCAGCCGATTCGAAGTACTCCAAGGAACCCTTCGGGTCAGGTTTCATCGTCGCGCTGCCCTCGTGCCAGTTAGCCGGGCACACCTCACCGTGCTCATCCTATAATTGATGGGTTAGTCCCGACGTTGCACGACACAATCCGAGTTGGCAACACATACGGTGAACTGGAAGGCCTTGACGAGGCGGAGCGTCTCTTCGACAGAGCGACCGACTGGCAGATCATTGATGGTGATTTGCCTGAGAAAATAAAATATTGGTTGACGACGGTCACGCCACTGATCGCGCCAGCACGTACCTCAAGACGCCCTTAGGGTCGATGATGAAGAGGCCACGGAGGGCGATGCCATCCTCCTCAATGAGGACACCGTAGTCGCGGGCAATCTTCAAGTTCTTGTCCGCGAGCATGGGAAGCTTCAAGTCGGGGCCGAGACCGCCTTCCTTGCGATGCTTGTTGGCCCATGCCAAATGGGAATAGTGTGAGTCGGTCGACGCGCCTGGAATCCCAATTAGTTCGGGATGCTTCTACGCGTTCTACACGTGTGATTATGTGATGATGGAACGTACTCAGCACGACCGTGTTGATCGCCTTGAACAGAGGGAGGGCGTCGTTGAACGCAAGGATTTCCGTGGGGCACACGAAGGTGAAGTCACTGACAACGATAGTCATAATTTACGGCGATGAGAACAATCTTGAAAATGCCACTTACAGAGGGTAGAAGAAGAGAACCACCCTGGCGTTAGAATAGAGTCAGTCGCAGAGGTTATAATTGTCTCGGAAGCTATTCACCATTGACCGAGATAGTCAGACAGGGAGATGTCTTGGAAGAGACCGTCGACGACGGCTGTGGCCTTGAAAGCGGGGGCAGGCTTCTGAACAGTGGCAACCATAGCGATGAGCAGGTAAATTGCGACAAAGGATACAAGAGGCAGCGATAATCCGTAAATACAGATTCTCGTGTTCTTTGCGCTTGTTTGTCCGATACGGCCACGTGCTGGCTTACACCGCGGGGTCGTGACTTGCTGACGCGAAGTTTGCCAAATATGGCAGCTCCTGGGTGGGCCTCGAGCATGAACCAATTTACCTTGAACTTCATCGGAGGTTTTCGAATGCATCTTTTGGGTCGAATAATGGAGTATGTTTTTTTCAATGATGCAAGCACAGCACAATTGCTTGGATCTGGAAAACAAACAAACGACGTGGACGAATTACTGACAGAACATCCGTCACATGCACCCAATATACTGATCACTAATCAAATTACAAGAGGTCTTACGGTAAGGAAAGGAATGACTTATCAAAGTGGAACCATCAGACAGTTCAGGCTGGGCTGATGCGCCCAGCATCGTCCTGAGCGAGCCTGACAAGTCGGAACGCGGGCGCATGCAGACCGCTGCCTCCCAGGTACGCACTGATGCGCCCGCAATCCCATTCAGCACCAGATAGGAAGACGACTGACGAAAGCGTCGGACAATGTCTGCTCCAGGCGCTGAGGTGAGCACGCTCTTGAGCACGGGCTGGTGGTATGTCAGGCACGCCGGCGGTTTTCGGACGACATTCATCTTGGACTGGGCCTGCGAACAATGGCAGAAGGATCGATCGAGGTCCGTGGAGAGGCGTGGTGGGAGGAGTGAGGAAAGGGCAGGATTTTACAGGCAGCATGCGTCGTGTCAAGCGCAAGCTATGCAAGACACGGAACCGAGGTAGCGCTGACAAAAGTTGTTTGTAGAGGACCTAACCGTCGTTTCAGTCACTGAAACCTGTACTAGCAGCAGCCAAAGGCGTACCTCGTCTTCGAGTACCCACTCGATCTCGAGCACTCTCAACTGACTACCGAGCTCAGTTCCTGCTGACATCAAGACCCGTTCCAACGTACGTGCATCGACATGGACTGATGTTGCCTTGATCGTGAGATGGGTAAGAGACGCGCTAGACCGCGTCAAGGCGGATAGAACCGCAGACGGCTTCAGCCCATCATATAAAGTAGTTTGCACATGGAGGACAGCGGATACAACTGGACGTCCGGGAACGATCATGGGAACAAGTTGTGCAGGGCCGTTGAAGTGCGTGAGATGACGGAGAACGTGCGGATCGCGAGGTAGATTTGAAGGAGCGGTCGAAGGAATAGCTTCATCGCTGTTGTGAGCGGGATCACTGAGTAAGAGACCGGGAAAGGACAGGTGAGTGATATCTGGTTGTTTCGCACACCAGGACAACAAAGCATTCAATTCCTTTGCAGGCATTGTCTCTGACAAAATGCAGAGCTCCTTCAAGCGGAACGTGGCATGGTGGAGCAGATGAGCATCGAAATGGGGGAGGGTGAGCGAGCTTAGGTGGTCCATATTGTTGAATGCGATCGCGAAGGTCACCACGCCGAATGGTAGCGAGCCATCTTGTGAACAAGGTAAGATGCTACAAGCGAAACTGCGAATGCTGCTCGCCAGAGACCTTTTCGATGCTACCAAATCGATGCACCTCTCGACACACCCGCAGTCTAGGTCTTGCAAGTCAACTGTCGCGTACAGAGCATGTTGGGCAGGAAGAAGGAAGATTCTGCAGACGAACGACAGCGAAATCTGGTCAGAACGCGGGACATATGAGAACACCATCGTGAGGAGCTTGGTCGACAGCCATGTGACAGGTGGTCCCTCCTTCTGTCGAGCACTGTCGTTGGAGGCATCCAGATCAGATTGACATAGGAAAGCATGCCTATTGAGGAGATTGGGAGAACTGATGGTACGCTGTCGACCTCCATTCATCGCGACTCCAAGGAAAATATCATCTGCTGGCTTCGATTCGCTGAGACTGGCTATACGACCGAGCCCGACTGGCATCCTGATATCGTCTAGTGATGCACTATCAGAATGCGAACTGACCCTTGATGCCGACCTCGCAAAGTTGATGGAATGTTCGACTGGCTCTGCCAGCACGCCGCGGTCATGTTTTGATTTCGCTGTCAACTTCGAGGTGATGAACGATAAGGCTGAGACTCGTCGCCCTCGAGAGGCGACAGAAGACGGTGTGGGGGAGGGGCAATGAGTGCTAGACGACGCATTGGGTGCATCTGCGTGCTCGTGCCTATCGCCTGCATCCTTGCTATGCCACTGCAGGCGATGGCGGATGCGCAGAAACGACATGACGGCGAGAAAGAAACATTAAATGGCGGTCTCACGAAATTATCGTCGAGGCAATCGCGATGCACATATGGGGTGATCCGTACCGTGGGTGTTACACACGTACCCGTGTAAATCAAACAAATTGACCGGGATTCCCGTCTTCCCGGGATTGATGGGCAGCCCCGGAATAAGTCAAAGTCAGTGTATTGGTGACAGCTAGTTGCGATCGCAGACATGAAACTCTCACAGGGAGCAATCCCTTCGCGTTGAGCGGGGAAGGCATGTGTGTCCTGGGCCGCTGGGCTGTGGCAACTAGGTGCTTCGACTCGCTAAGGCGAATCGATATTCTTTACGCTTTCAGATCCGCGACGATCTTACGTGAATGGAAGCTACCCGCGGGAACTTTCACGCCAGAGCGCGAGAACATATAGCGGTCCCTTGTTCACGGAGGCGATGTCTGCTACAGCCTACACTGGAATGTTAACGAAAAATACAGGACATTACTCGGTCTGCATACTGTACTCCTATTTCAGATGGACAATTTCTGTACCGCATGCTTATTGCCAGTCGACGATCTAACAGGAAGGGGAGGTATGAAGACATAAATTAAACCTACTAGGCCCAGCCCCAGATCGCCGTTTCATCTGCACTCCCGAACGGCCTCTGAACGAAGGCCTGCCTGAACGCCGTCAAGCTGTCTTGGACATCGTTACATGCTGAACTCTCAGCTTGAATCTGATAGGCGGTCGGTAGCAAAGCTTCTAACCGCTGCGAATTTCACTGCGCGTGAGACCTACTCCCATATTCATTACAAAGACTTACCTGCACGCGAGCTTCTGACGGCGGGTGCGTTTTAAGAAACGGCATGTGAATCATTTCCGTGTCCTCGCTCTTGTCGAGTTGACCAAGACGCTTGAACATCCTGGATAGAGGGAGGCAGGTGAGATTCAGCAGGTAATACGCACGGCAACGATACATACTCCGTAGCTGCAGCTGGATCATAACACGCTTTGGCGATCAATTTCAAGCCGACTTCATCTGCTGTATGAGCAAGAAATCATCATCAATGCGATGCGCCGCATGTACAGAAGCGTACCTTCGAATTCTTGTTTGCGCGTGTTGGGCAAAGTATACATAATCGAGGATAAAAGTTGTGCGAGCCCGATATCAACTCCAATGACGTTAACAAGCATGGATACCATAAAGAGGAGCACTTTCATCGAGGAGTAGCGTTCGATCACATGTCGTTCGACTGAAATATGCAAGGGTTTGCTATCAAGCATCAAGGGAAGCACAAAGTGACGCAAACTCACCCACATGCCCAATTTCTGAAAGTCGTCAGATGATTGAGTAAGTGCTTGCTAATGACTAGATGCGTGACATACCATGTCCCAAGACGGCAGCTAAACCTGCGTCATCCTTCGCTACAGGTAGAATACCCGTAAAGACAACGATGTTTCCTGTTGGGCTGTATTATGCGCCTTTTCGATTTTTGGCACAATCTGCTCCGCTTACTAAAGACACACATAGCATTTGGCACTCTATCGTCATTCACGACCATCAAGTTCCATTCCTTTCCTTCAATGCCTGGGGGTAGTTCAGCGTGTGAAGTAGGGAGCCATTGATTATCCCTGGGAGGCGCATGATGCAGATATGCTGTGTCCTCAGACTCGAGAGTGCCTAGACCTGAAGATTCAAGGATCCGCGTAGCTACTCGTCGAACATGGCGCGTTATGGGATGATTTGGAGGTAGCGTCTTGCCCTTGTACTCTAGTAAGAGCTGATCGTGAGCGGTTTTCGCCAGCTGGGGCATAATATTGAGTTGATGACTCAATACGCGCGTAACCTGATGTTTACCTTGGCTTCAAACTTTGGACTCACATCCATGAAGCGCCATCTCCCGGTTTCAGGTACTTGTTCCAGGCTATATGCAACCGCAAATTGTTAGCATAGCGCCCTTCCTGAGCGATCCATGCACTATAAGCAGCCTGCCACACGCACTGCACCACGTAGTACACACCACCACCCAATAGCACCCCGACGACGACCTTCATTTGCAAGTTCCATCTACTGACGTCGAAGGGATGATCTGGATCGACTTGGAATCGAACATAACGAGGGGCTCTGCGAGGACTGTGGCTCGATAGCTGACGGCATTGTGTTTGCTGAACAGCGGTCCTGCAATGACTGCTCGTAAACTGACACGATATGCGTCGCACGGAGGTTTTGCGGAAGAGACTTGAGAGCGTCTGCATTCGGGAAGCTGGTCTGAATGAGCGAGAGAACTTGGGGACGCAAGGAATAAGACAGTTGTGATTAAAGTCGAAATGTCTGTTCAACGTTCAACTCCAGCATCCGAGTCAACGTTGAGGAACAGTTCGCCAAAATGACCTCATAATTAGTGGGAAATGTGTTTTTATGTATTCTTAAAAGTTAAAAACACGAGGTAAAAATAATCCAATATGCTTCAGTGGCTGACATTATCGACGAATCAGTTCGTTCGTCGTACCTGTCGTACATACTCAAACCATAGGTCATCTTCGGCGCGCAGAACAGGACATATTTTAGGGATGGACGTTGAACAATGGCTTTGCATAGTGTCATGTCTACTGCAGATAGACGAGCACTTCTCCGGTCTTTACATGTGCACCTTCCCGAACGCCCTTCCCGAAAGTGACTATTACACGACCCACGTTCTCTTCCTCGGCCTCAACGTTGATCTCGGTCTTCATTGCCTCAAGTATCAGAAGTACTTGATCGGCTGATCGTATGGTATCACCTGGCTGGCATTTGATCTTCCATATAGTTGCTGCAAGAGGAGCCGCGACGGTATTGGAATATTCATTGACGTCTGATGAGCCTGTGAATGACTGTGTTACGATTTTGAAGCCGTTACGAACCTTGTGATGCATCACTGCCGTCGATCGCCTGTTGAGCCATCTTCTCTTTTCGATTCGTCCACTGAGCAAGCAATACTCTCTCTCTGCGAAAATGTCATTGAAACTCAAGCATGTGCCGAGATAATGGCACATACCGAGCTTCCTCTAATGCAGCTCCCTTCGCCTGCTTTACTTTGAATGTTTCCACCTCTTCCCTGATGTTTGCCGCGAAGCTGTTATAGTCGGACATAGAGAAACTGCTTTGTTCAATCTAGCGAGGTGTTCAAATTCAGCGCAGACTGCAAGAGGATGTGCGTATCACCTTGAATACGTATTGTCCGGAATCAAATTGATTCTCAATCTGACAGACAACGGCTGCCGTCAGTCAGACCGGTCGACAAGAGTGATATGAACGACGAACTTCCAAGTACTGTTTTTCAGTAACGGATTCAAAGGCAACCTGTCCTTCATGAGACCCGTCATGATCGCCCGGACTGCAGAGGATCTACCTGGTCGAATGGCTGCAGAAGCCATGGCTGCTCTGCGTGAAAGTTTTGCCCCTTTCCCCAGGTTTGCCACGGCGGAAGCGTACGGCCATACAGCTGATATCCTCCGGGTGATTCAATGGGATAGATGGCAGCAACCAAACCTGCAATACCAACAGCCCCCTAGGGACCATTACTCTCAGATTCAAAATTTCAGCTGCATAGTGAAAGACGTACTCGTGGAGTGTATGTTCGCGACGGATTCATCTTCTGTCCTACCAGCCTGCATCGTGGATCTACCTGCATTCCAGCGCAAGGCGATAAGCATGCGAGCGGCCTTGGAGGACAGCGGCCTTACCGGAATCAAAAAAGGACAAGCCAGGTAGAAACCGACTCCAAACACCAGCTCCAATACACGAGATGTCAATCATATGACAGGGAAATCCAGGACGCCATACATACCCAATCTGAGGAAGTGAGCAACTTCAAAGCTTCCTCTACACCACCCTCCAAACCATTGTTCCTTGCTAGGTACTCGATATTGCTTGGCAGGTAGACAGCTTCATCACGGATTGAGTGCATATATTTCTCCAGAGCCTCTCTGTTCCAACGGTCATTCAGCACAATGGGGAATGTAATCCTGCGTGCCGGGAAGACCATTTCATCCAAGGTTTCAGGTAGTGACATCTCGGCTGCAACTAGCTCCGCCAGGAGTTCAGACTGAGATATCACAATAGGATCGAAGTGGATCTAAAGCGAGTCGGACGCATGCATGATTAGACTTTTGTAGAGTTCAAAGCGAGGACACGAGAGCGGAGATCGCCACAAACCATTGTTGAGCGTATACAGGGAGCCAACGCCCAGATTCCTGGTACGTTTCGTCTTTGGATCTCCATTTCAAATGCATGAATTCTGGCACGCAGGTTAAAATCGAGTAGCAGTTCACCGTATTCTGCTAGAACAGCAGAGTCTCCGGCCTACGAGAGAAGTTATCAGCGGGCACGTCATTGACGAATTCAATGGACATACCTGACGGAAGACTACTCTCGGCCTGAGACTGCCTATTTTCGGCTCTATGACGTGCAGCTTAGGACTTTGCGACATGTCCTCATAATGACGAGCGAAAAGCTCGACGGCGCCAGCTTCTTTCGCGTTGTGCTGCAAAATACATTGAATAAGCCGATCAAAATAGTGCTGTCTTTGACCAATCATCCCGATAGCTTGATCAAAGGATATGCGTATGAATCGAACAGTGTTTCCTGGTCGTAGCTGCCCCAGCTTCCACCTTTAGAAAGGGCGACGTGATGTAAATATACAGAATCGAAAGAACCATGATTTTCATACGCACAGTTCCTCTGTAGCTACTGTGCAAACGCACGTATACCCTCCCATGTCAGGTCCGTCATTTGTTAAGATTACAGGAGTGTCGCCGTTCACATTGATGGTACCAAAGGCATAAGCATTGTCGTGGATGTTTGATGGATGAGATCCGCCTTCTCCGCCGCTTTCCCTAGCCCAAGCGATGGGCGGGCCTTCCAACCGTATGCCCATTCTGTTGCTCGATTCGCTCACTTTCCATCTAATGGAGAAGAAATTCTCAATGCCTTCACGTGTGATGAACTCCTCGTCAGAATGAGGGCCTGCGAGGCAGTTAATTATCCAATCGGCAGAATACGACGGGATGAGTGATGGTGGTATCGTGAACGTCTGTTCCTCTGGTGTTGGCTCACGGTCTCCGAGCGATATTGTGTCGCCCGCAGCAAGCGCACGACCCTTAATATTTCCTTCAGTACGTTGAAGCCTAATTCGCATGTTCCACGTACTTGGTAGCCACCGAGGCCCGTCGATGTCGACTTCGAGCCTAGATATCGTGGAATCTCAGGGAAGCCCCCTCGAACCGCGAGATATGTCCTGAAACCCGAACCCTTCACCATACCCACGGTGACCTTGCCCCTAGCGGGAACCACCACGCTGCTCCACATCGGAACTTCTTGTCCATCAATGGTTACTCGTGCAGGTGCACCAGTCACTGCAATGATGGCAGATACATGGAAGTACAATCTGCACCCCGTGAGCGTGATTTCTAGCGCTTCCGTGCCTAAGTCGTTCGATACGAGCATATTTGCAACGCGAAAGGAAAGGGGATCCATAGGCCCGCCACGAGGGATACCCATACCAATTCGCCTACCCGGGTAATCTTGCACAGAAGTTTCCAGCCCTCCGCTGAGGACATCCATTGCCCTAGAGTACAAGCACCGATCAGACAGTCCCGCATGTGGACCTCAACTGAAATACCTTGGTGTGAAGGAGAAGTTTTCCAGGAAAGTTGTCATCGCATTACCGGCTTTGAATATTTCCGATTCACATATTGCGCGCAAGTAAGCCATATTGTTAGGAGGTCCTGGGATGGCACTCTGTGTGAGGGCATTCACCAGCCTGTAGATGACCTCTTGGCGAGAAGGTGCTGTAACAACCAACTTTGCAATCAAGGGGTCATAGAAGGGAGTGACGGATGTGCCGTTTTCCACCTTATCTGCGTTTCAGCGCAATTGACTTACAAAGCGATCACCGACGTACCCAAGTATCGACGCGAAGCCAGTCACTATTCAAGAATTGCACGTCCTGCAGGATTCCAGGACTGGGCTTGAACTGTGCGGCAGGGTTCTCGCAATATATTCGCGCCTCAATTGCATGTATCTGTTTCTCATTCGGGGGTATGTCGAAGCGGTCTTGCTGTAATATTTCTGGTGCTAATCCGCCGTCTTTGGTGTCTCTCTCCGCAATGCCTTGATCAATCATCAGCTCGACGATGTCAAGACCTGGATTCGCTGCCTCTGTGATAGGATGTTCAACCTATTTCATTTCGATCTCAGTGGAGCTGTCTCAACGGTAGATAGATGCTTTTACCTGCAGACGTGTATTCATCTCGAGAAAGAAGTAATCGCCTGTTGCATCGTCAACGAGAAATTCGATAGTGCCTGTTCAACCATTGAGCGCGACCACTCGGGATGAAAACGTTAAGATTGAGATTCTAACCAGCCGAGGCATAATTGATTCGCTTGCACAAACGGACAGCTGATGAACACATCTTGGCTTGCATGTCTACCACAAAGCGTTAGAATAATCCGTGCTTGTCAAGCTGACCAGAGAACCATACCCGGATGCTTTATCATGAATGGGCCAGGTGTCTCCTCGATGACCTTCTGATGCCTGCGTTGTACGCTGCACTCGCGCTCTCCCATGTGAATAACGTGTCCTAGCCCGTTGCCAAAAACCTGCAGCCCGTGTTCACAGCATAACGAGAGGTGTAATAGAAGATTATATGCACCTGTATTTCTACATGTCGTGCTGAAGGATAGTAATGCTCTAGGAAAACGCCATTGTTCTTGAATAATGACTGACATCGTGGTAACGATTGTGAGGGAAAGTGAAGTCATGCTTGCGAGCCCAGTTAGCAGGCTCACCTGTGCACGTTCTTGCGTGGCGTGGAACCTACTACGCAGCTCTTCCACATCCCGACAAACAACCAGGCCCATTCCGCCTCCTCCAGCTGTAGACTTGAGCATCACAGGAAATCCGATCCCTTTGGCTACTGTGACGGCGACCTCAACGTCGTCGACGAGGCCTTGCGAACCAGGCACGAGAGGTACATCTGCTTCCTTCGCCAGCATCCGCGCCTCGTGTTTTAATCCCATAGCCTGAATGGTCTCGGGCCGCGGACCAAGAAATGTGATCCCTTCCTCCCGCAGCAAGCCTGCAAAGTGCGCATTTTCGGAGAGAAACCCATAGCCTGGATGAACGAGAGTCACAGAGCACTTCTTACATATCGCCACAATGGCTTCTGGATCAAGGTATCCGCGGGAATTCGAGAGAGGATCCGTATCGTCGGGATGCAGCGCGACAGCCTCATCCGCGAGGGAAACATGAGGAGACGTGGCGTCTGCACGAGTGTAGATGGCCACGGTCGGGATGTTAAGACGTTTGGCTGTCCGGAGAATACGCACTGCGATTTCCCCGCGGTTTGCAATCAAGAGCTTGCGTCGTTCGCGCATCGAGGGCACCACAATTTGTGTGAACGGAGACTGCGACAAGAAAGCAACGTCCGAGTCCAACGAACAGGACATTTGTACGGGGGCCGCCAGGTTGCACCCCGACCGCTGTGTTGTACTGGGCTTATCGGCATGGTGCAGGAACAAGACAGATGACCGCGAAAGATAGGATGTCAGGGCCGTGTATGTTCATCCGGCCCACGTCCGATAATCATTCAAAGCCTGCGAAGCTTTCATGACTTTTGGAGCACGAAGCGACATCTCTGTGCCGATAAATGACCCGACCGTGAGCCCGCGAGCGACGATAGCATTGACTCACTGTGCATCTTCCGTCTCAGTCATGTTCCCGCTACGAGCCACCGTCAACTGTGATATGGGGGAGGTCAGTGCGCACGCATTCAAAACTAGTTCTTCGCTCGTTCAGACGACCGGTGTTGACATTATGGGAGGCATTGAGGATCCAGCATCATGTTCAAAGTCACTGGGATGGGAAAAAATGCATGTAGGATCGCCCTACTTGGTGGTTGCAGCCATTATGATGACTGCATGCTGGAAGGGCTGACGGTTAGCGCCTATTCTTCGACCGCGCCGTCATGATGTATGAGCACTGGAAGCATCCAATGTCCACATTGCGTCTGGCCACCTGAATCCTATGCCTTGTACTTTATCGACGGAAACATGATCGCGCTGACTCTTCGGATTTGAAGGGATATGCTCTCTATGTGATTGTAAGTGGTTGGTTCAACTGTCGGACGTTGGGGACGTTGTGCCAAGGGAAACGAACATCTACTAGGGAGATGACGAGTCACTCATGAAAACGATTCATCTGGCGAACGTCGCCTGTGGCTTTCACGCATCGTGAGTATGCCTGTCATCCTGGCACTAAGCATGCATCCACGAATAAATACCACAACTTTCAGTGACTTTAACATTATGAACAAAACTGTCGTTCTAGCTAAAGCGAATGGCGTGCTAGTTGGGGCGCATCCGTCTCTCCCAGACAGGCAAGGCTGGGGCAGGCGTGAGATGGTTATGGAGCCTGTGAGATCTGCACCCATCGTACATTATTCGGCTTGCGAACTAGTGTTTCTAACTGCAATGATAGGACGAGCTCGCATCGTGCTTCATATATCAAGTGGGGGCCTTGACGGGCTTTCTCAAAGTGCACAATGTGGAACTGAACCACGTACGTCAAGGGCACAGTAAACTCGATGCCACCATTAAGACGACGCGAATATTGTAGCTCAAACCTCATGGCGCCGTCTACGGGATGACATCGCGCGACCTGTCGCTTGCACGCGCAGTGGTCGGCGTCGCCAAGACGTTCGGTGTGCCCTTCATGGGCCTCGCGGGAACGTGCCACCAGGCCGCTGCTGAAGAGCTCGGCGTGCCATTCATCGCAGGTGAGGACAACATGTCATCGTTTGCTCTCACAGATTCCTTAACAACTTTGATAGAATGGTTTGCGGATTTGGAATATAGCCCGGAAGGAAAACTCCTCATTACTAAGTGAGAGCGAACGTTGCACTTCACACACCTTGCGCTAAAAACAAATGCTCTCAGGAAACATATTCCAGTTCCCGTGGATGTTGTCCGCGCACGGGTGTGTCAAACGCTGCACACATGTGCTTCGTTTCTCGTTGACTCTTGCTCATGTCTAGGTTGCCAAGATGCTCTCGGAAGGGCTGGTGACCACTCAATCTGGTTTTGTCCCTTTGGGAGCCGGAGTCACGAATGTTTCCATTTGCTGCCATTCAGACACACCGGTGAGCTGAATCAGAAGCTACGTTCAATGCACACGACTGATATCTGATTGTATCGTCGGGCTGGTCCACACTTCCGCTAGGGTGCAGTGGAGATCGCATATGCGGTGAAGGCAATGGTAGACGAAAGTAACGCGCGCCTGGGATAATGAGGTTTTTCCATGTACATAAAACTGTATTAAAATTGAACGCTACATATATGCGCTTGATTCTGATTGAACAGAACGTTATTCTTGGCCTTAGCGCCCGCCCTTCGTTCTCGATCAATGATGACCTTTAGTACGGGGCAACCAACACTTGCATGTGTCAGCTGCTCTAACGCCGCTCCTCTCACTCAACGCATTCGCTACGGCCTGATTGAACACGTTGTCGAACGACTCTACCTCTTCTGCCATGAGCACAAGGACTCGCTCAATGCAATCGCTCCCGCTAGAGCTTGTCGAAACCATTCTGCTCTACTCAGCAATTGGAGGCTTTCCGACAGCCATAGCCTCTCTTGCTCAGACATGTCGCTCGTTCCGAAAGCTCATCTATGACCCCGCAGACCACCACATGTGGCGCGACATATTTTTCGCAACGTTCGATGACCCGCGTGATTCTCAGTTCTTTGATAATGGTGAGCGCCCACGACGATAGTCTAAGTGACAATGCTTACCGTGAGTTGCAATTCCGTAGCCGGATTTGACTGGGGTGCGGATTTCCGGCGAATTATTTGGGCTGAACGCTTTATCAAGCGTCATACGCAACCTCTACGTGTGCAGAAAGTGTATAACCTGCGATCCCGGACTGCAGCTACCTCAGTCGTCGATCTATCTCCGACGTACAGTACCGAGGACAGCGTTCGAGCGCTTCAGACATTGATCTCAGTCATAAAGACATGCGCGCCACGCCCCAGTGCTCCTGCAGTCATGGTGCGGGATAGGCAAGGAAATCGCATCCCTCCCGGCTCCCTTCTGCATGGTCCGTCGCTCAACTATGCGTATTGGAACACACCCGAAATTACCGCGCATGTGGCGGCCTCTGCATCGGCCAATATTCCTTGGCTACAGACAGTTCTCCGGAGGGGCCTTCCACCTGCACTCGTCGTCAAGGTAGCAGGGGAATCACGGGACAGAGAGTGGGATGTCACGCCGGAGGCACTCGCGATTGGCGAGCTTATATGCTGCACAGGATTCATCCCAGTCCGGGAGCTACTTGAAGAACGTATTGGGCGGCTGTCCTCATCGTCGGCTTCAAATTCGGGTCCGCCATCAAGCTCTCGTGGCATATCAAGTCTGGACATGAGTCTAGAGTCGCAGCAGAAGCGAGCGCGTTATCGTGCACGCGAGGTCGTCTATAATATTAGATATCTCGAGCGACGAAGGAATTGGGGACCGTATCTCCCAATCTCGGATGACGGGGCAGTGGAGAAGACGCCATCTAAACGGTTACACCGTTTGTACACGGACAACTCTGACTCTGATTCAGAGGACGATACAGACTGGCTTCCCGGGAACACCGACGAGTCAACGTCAATATCCTCCGCTGTGACTTCCGATGGTACAAAACCAAAGTCAGGACCATCTACACCGCATAGTGATAGACCCGAACCTCCGACTCCTGATAGATTATACCCTGATTGGACATGGTTGGCGGGTGCACGTATAATCATGCAGGCGAATTTGCAAGGTGAAGGATTCACGCGCATTCAGCAGTATCTCAGATGGGATACTCTAAGGGAATCGTGGACGGTCTTGAAACATGGAGAGACCAAGACACAAAATCATGCAGCGCCCGAAACTGCAGATTCCAGAGGGAATCAGCTAGATACTCAGTCGGACGGTGTTGCAGCACCATGGGATTGGGCAGGAGCAGAAGGAATATGGAGGTACGTCTTCACTATGTAGCTTTCTAGACTACACTTGACGCTTTGTAACGTAGACGCGCTGTTTCATGGTTCGGATTCTCTGATTTAGTCAGTACGTATCCTTCACGCATTTCTCCTGTGCATTATGTAACGTTTAGATCGTTCAGATTTCAACGTAGGTCAAGCTCTCTGTGCGATATTTCATCACACAGACACACTCGCTTTGCAGACGACCGAATCTTCTGCCCGCGACAGCATACAGGAGAACACGCTCATCGTCCCTGTCAGGTTACGAGTCGTGGGCTACGGGCCTCCAGCTGTTCCTGAATACCCTGATCGCCCAACCATTCTGATAGAAGGCGAGACTGGCGGCGCCGACTGGGAAGGCCACGACGGAGATGACGACGACGACATCCGGAGAATTCATGGCACGGTGAGTATGATTGCGGACGGAAATGTCCGCTGGGCCATGGTGAGTGCATTCACTATCAGCGTTGAGAGGCAGCATCTCACTTGGATTACGCAGTACACCAGTCATGAGGATGATCCTACCAGAGATCAGTGGATACTGGAAGGGGTTCAAATCGGCGTCATCGGCTCAGAAATAGGAATGCTTGGTACGTGGACAGGTGCAGGACATGATCGTATGGATGCAATAGGTGAGCTAGTTTTCCACAAAGGACCGCATGTTGCGAAGTCGGACAACTATCTCACTGTCGTCACATTCGTGAGCTGACCTTTTCCTCTCGTATCCCAGGACCTTTTTGGCAGTGGCGAGTTGCATAAGCGGTAACGGCCTGTATAAGGTCTTCTTCTCGTTTGGGTGGTCCGTTTTGCCTGAACGAATCATGCACGCTTTTGCTGCGGAGCGATATGACTCAATTGAGTGCTAGAGCGGAGCACCCAGGTATTTGGCGTCTCTTCGGCGACTGCGCGCATTGAGTCGTTGCTTCGGTTGTTCATTCAGGCACTACTGTACATATCCTCATAACTGTTGCGATATCGGGAAATCACGGTTGATAAACAGGCCCCTAGAATTGTTTCTGTCCGATAGCACTGTTGATACTTGACACCTTATATTAAATTCTGAGATTCGCGGCTCACCAAGCAAATAAAGCCCGAGGGCGACTTCTTGAATCCGGAAGTCCCGTTCTGGATCATAATGTCACCCGCTCGCAGTCGTATTGCGAGCGACGGTGAGGTACCTGGGACGGCGTCCCAGGCAGCGGTATCCAAGAAACACGGTCACGTGATAAGCGCGTACGAAAGATCTGAGATCGATCGTGTCATGCTCTGTGACGTCATCCAAACGTTCAGACTGCCAACCTGCTCGTGAGGCGTCTCGAGGTATAAAAGGGGGGGTCGACCTTTTGGCGGGGGAAAGCACTTTATCTCCACACCACGACCATCCCCATGCCATTGGCAGCGCTATCTTCCTGAGATGTCTCCCCCTTTCCGCCGGGATGAATCATCACGGACCCGAGTCCGAGCATTCGGCATCGCCGCTGCCATACGCCTGTCCCCCCTTCGCCGTATTTGATGGTCAGTTGGATTTATGTCAGCTGCGTTTGATGCCAACTGATGGACGATAGCCGGCCAACCCCACCATAGTGCTCGCCCGAGCGAGACCATTGCCACCATTCTATCGCGTGACTACTCTGGTAGACCCTGATAGGTTGGCGGTTTTTATATCAAGTTTGAATTTTACATCAACAGCGAACCGAGGTGAGCGTCGCCTTCCCCCATCATCTCCATATCTAACTCCATCGAGAGCGTCGAGCATATATGCGCATACATGCATTGGCAATAATGAAGACACGCTTCCGAACGAAATACGACCGTTAATTGTGAAGGGGTTGCACCCGTCGTAATGGGATCGACGGCCAAGCAAGGCGGCACCGTTACAAGCAACGCGTTTACAGATGTTACGTGTCCGGTACATGCTGAGGTCAGAACAAGGGATTGGTATAAGACGCCATTAATTGATTCTTGGGCAGCAAAGACGGCCGTGGTCTAGACCAGCTTCCCACGCGGTTGACAGTTGGGGGTTCAAAAATGTGGGCATAGTATTGTATGTGTTATCTAACGGGCCTTCAATTTTGCTCGGAATTGACGGCGTATACAAGTTTACACACCACGCAGCAACAAAAACCACCACATATGTGGAGGAACATCATACTCGCTTGCCGTATAACGCGTGAAAGAACTGTGAGCCTTCTTGCCGTTTAATAGGATGAACAAATTACGAATCCATCGGGCAGAACGAATATGCGTCTGAATGCGTGCAATCTATACATTTACGGCCTTCTGTGCTAATATGGCAAAGGAAGGATAGGCAGAGGTATGCGCGCGATACCAGGTCCCAAGTGAGCCCAATATATTCATTCACACTGAATCCACCTTTTCATTAACTTAGCAATCAAGTTAGCTTGATGTCACGGTGCAATTGGGACTTCATACGACAAGGCTAAAGGGATTAGGAGTGGCGTTAAGCCGGAATTATGCGCCGCTGACTTACCGATGAAATCCTCAAGCGATCTGTGGCATTTGGAGGTCAGCATGCATCAAGCCCCTTCGTGACGATGGCTGGTGTATGCGAATTCGCCGGTTTCCTGAAGGCAAGCTAGTCAATACGCTTTACATGCACAGGGGAAACAATTTCCCTGATGTATCAATCCAAACATTAGGGTCCCTTGTGATAGGCCCAAACGTACAAGACGCCGACTACTCTTTTAAAAGAACCCAATCACGCGCGATATTTCTACGAGTTCCGCGTTCAATTCAGGACATGCGGCTCCGCAGGATCCAGACCAGCATCCCCGTGCCCAAATGAAATCAAGCACTACCACGGCAAGAACCAATCACCGGAATGAACCTCGATATCTATTCAATGCAATTCTACCTTCGATAAAATACACCAAACCACTCCCCACGGGTGCCGACCCAGTCGGGGCACTGCGTCCGTGGCGCATAGGGAAGAACGTTCAGCAAAGTGTGCATGACAAGCCATCCGTTGGATGCGCGGCTGGAGGAACCAAAATACCGAGAAGCTTGCACAACGAGGCAAGCTGCTTGCTCACGGTGAACGCACTTGAACACTCGCATAAAGTGTTCAGCATAGATAAATGGAGATGGCCATGCTGATCTTGAGAGGGAGGTCGGCGGAGTTGATGTGCGCTGGATGGCGGAAAAGAGTTGCAGCCGCCGCTCGGGTTGAGAATTAAATTCAACGATCTTTACACGTGGTACTGCTGCAACGGTATTCAGTGCCTGGGAGACCACTGCTTGTTGGTGGGGCAAAGGGAAGCTTAACTCCAGACAATGTCAATCTCAAGCTCTGTGGCGACCCGTGCTCTGTGGCGACTCGTGAACAACCACTGAGGTCACCGCTCAGCCGAGGAAACGATGCACGGATCATGAGCGCGGAAGCAAGTGCACAGGACCAGGAGCAAATCCAATTTGCCTGTATGTTGTGACGCTTGGTATAAGTGCAAGCCACATCGTATATGGAAAGGCGTGACTCGAGGCCGTGTGCTAAGTGTCAACTCGGCGCAAACGTGAACACCCGACAACCTTGTTCGTCTCCGCCGTGACTTGCATACGGACGCTCACTGGGATATACTTATGATGCACGGCCCAACCGTTTTCCCTCGACAGTATATCTCGCTGCATTCGCCGACTCTCCTGCAGCACGGCTCTCCACTATGGCCACCTCTCAGAAAGCTCCTCTTCAGCTGCACGTCCTCATCGTCGGATGTGGTCTCGGAGGGCTCGCCGCCGCTCATTGCATCGCTCAGGCGGGCCACAAGGTCACTCTCTTCGAGTCTGCGCCCGCGATAGGAGAGGTGGGCGCGGGAATCCAGGTCTCTCCCAACATCACCCGCCTCCTTATTCGCTGGGGTCTCGGGGAGAAGCTCGCACAGATTGCAGTCAAACCTGATGCTCTCGTCTTCCGTAGGTATAGCACCGGTGAACGCGTCGCATATACTCGCTGGGGAGAGAAGATGGATGCGTTCGGTGCGCCGTACTACCACATACACCGCGCCGACTTCCACAAACTCCTCTACGAACTCGCGATACCCAGCATGACACTGCGCCTGAACTCGACTGTGGTTGCTTGCGACCCTGTCGCACCATCCTTGACACTAGCCTCCGGCGAGACTGTGTACGGCGATCTCGTCATAGGCGCGGACGGCGTAAAGAGCTTCATACAGCAAGTGGTGCTTGGGCGAGTCAACCCCGCACAGGCGACCGGCGATGCCGCCTACCGAGCTCTTATCCCTACATCACTTATGATGGAGGATCCAGACTTGAGACCTTTCGTTGATGTGCCTGAAATGACGGGATGGATGGGCTTGGGACGGCATGTCATGGCATACAACGTCGTGCGTAGACTGTTCACACATTCATCTATCCCCTACACAATGCATGACCATACTCTTCACAGCGCGCGAAACGCGAGTTTAATCTGGTCTTGATACACCCAGACGACGGATCCGTCGAGTCATGGACGGCAGAGGGTAGCGCTGATAAGATGCGCGCGGACTTTGCTGATTTTGAGCCCCGGTACGCCGATTGTCCGTCCGCGCGTTACTGATGGCATTCTGAAATTTCATTTGCAGAATACAGAAGATGCTCAAACTCGTGAAGTCCACACTGAAGTGGCGCTTGATGGATCGTCAGCCGCTGGAGACCTGGATCCATCCGGTTGGGCGTGTCGCACTCCTAGGGGACGCGTGCCACCCTATGCTGGTGTGTTCTCACTCGCGCCTTAAAATCACACACCAGTTGCTGACTATTATTCAGCCCTATCGTGCACAAGGTGCTGCCATGGCAATTGAGGACGCAGCCGTGCTTGGAAACCTTCTCTCGCATATCTCATCCATGTCACAGGTCAAGCCGCTCTTGTACGCATACGAGTCCCTGCGCCTCTCACGCACCGCGGAAACGCAAGCGTCCTCGCGTCTGAACCAGAAGATTTTCCACCTGCCCGACGGGCCGGAGCAGCAAGAGCGCGACCTCCATATGCGCGCTGCGATGGAAGCGGAGTTCGCAATGCTGGATCGCGAGCGCGCGGGGCTTCCGGTGCAAGAGGACACGATGGAGGGCAACCCGAACCAGTGGGCTGACCGTAAGAAGAGCGAGATACAGTTCGGGTATGATGCGGATGCGGAGGCTGAGAGGTGGTGGCGTGAGGTCGGCGAGCGAGAGGTTGGGCCGCTCGGGCTCGGGGAGATGATTTCGGGGCGACTGTGAGGCTTCGTTTGCCGCTACATCCGTGTGCTTAGATGGCCACTCCCGGACCGCTTCCGGACCGCTCCCTTTTTCTCGGCTCGTGGTGTTGTCTCGTGTATCATTCTTTTCTCTTGCAGAGCTGTATAGTCATCGGTCTGGGATCGTCACATGGAATTGTTGTACATCAGGTTGATTTGTACAGTATCAATTAGAACTTCAACAAGGATGTATTTATGGAATGTAGATGGCGGTTTCTGAGCCTCACGTCCGAGTTGTGAGTTGTGAGAAGACTGACGAGAGAGTTCAACGATCACGAAGTTCATGTACCAGGCACAGAAGTGCTGTGGACTTCGGTGAACAAGCATTAGCCTACACCTTCGTCCACCGCTCGGTGGGAAGAGACCATATGCTGCACCCGTTCTACTTGAAGTTCGCGCCGTTCATTGGCCGCGTACGCTGAGAGCACTTAGTGGAGAATCGCCGAAGGCGACAGAGGACGCCAGTCGCTTCGCGAGCTGGCATACTCGGCAGAAAGGTATGGGGTCGGCTAATCATCACCCCTCCCCCCCTTCCTGAGCCTCGAGGATAACACCTGAAGTCACAGCTTCGCATGCGCGGTGAGCGTATCTGAAAGTCACTTCCGTGTATCCTATATGTTGGGTCCTGGCCGATGTCATCGGTCTATGTGCTGTACGCTGTATGCTTGATGCTCTACAGAACAACCACTGTTCCAACAAGACGTGGGCGTCCTTTCGAACAATGAGGCGACGTACCAAGATGCACCCATCTTGGCATGTCACCATCCGCGCAGTAACGGACGAAGTAAAAGCTTGAGAGGCGAGGGAGAAGGAATGTGATGGTAGTCAGCTTGGACGAATGCATGACCTGCACGGGATTTGCTGCTGACTTGAAGTTGTATGAACGGGCACGGGATGCCGCTAGTCACTGCGACGAGGGAGGGCCATTTCCAACTATTGGCACCTGGTTGAACTCGGTGTAATCTGTCATCCATACAGTCAGCAAGGATTGTTAAGAGCCGTTGTTTCCGCATGACTTGGAAGCCAAACCGAATGGAGCTTATCCCCTAACCCCGAACCTCACACGAAAAGCGTGCATCCAAGACTGAAGGTAGCAAAAGACAAAGGCGCCGAGTAATCACAGATTCTGATTTGTGGGTTTACCTAGGGCTTATCATTCTCATTCTATGATTCGGTGGATAGCAGAACAAATGGACCTTTTGCTAAAGCATTGCATGGTTGCAGAAGGTGAAAATCGCAACTCATGATATGTCGCACCTCCAATCAACCCTCTGTGCCACGCAAAAGCCGCGAGAACGCACATGACATCCGAATCACTACTTCATCCTGGACTTGTCCTCGCTCGCGTTCCACGTTCCGCCGTCTGATATTGCTACCCTTTGTATACGATACAGTTGTGTTCGTCGAAAACGCTGTCACGCGCTGCTCGCAAAAAAAACGTATGAGTTCTATCAGATGGAACAAACACTCAATTACGTACGGTTTCAGAGATAAGTACTTGTTCAAAGCGCATGGTGAGTGGCGTGATGGCTGCGGGTTTTTGCTATCCAGACAGAGAATTGCTTGGCGGGCCATGGATTGCGCGCATATATGGGGCGCAACAGTCTGATAATAGCGTCGGAAGCGGTAATCTCATCTGTGGAGATCCAAAAACACGCACTCCAAAGCGTTCCTCAAAACTTCTGGTCTCCAGTTTTGCCCTATATAATGCGAACGATGCGAAAGAACCGAAACCATCGCTCGGGAAAATACCATATACTGATGCACAGATCTTTGATGCAATATACGCTGTCAATGGCGACTCGCTCCTGTTACTCTGCCGTCTATAGGATGAATCAAAACATTCATGATGAGATGTCGTCAGCTCCGTGCGCTAATGCGTCTGTCAAAACACTTGCCTGAGTGCACATAGAATGGTGCGCGCGAGTGCATGCGCATATATCTATGTAATGAGTGCTTGATGCACCGAGAATGCCATAAGTCCTTCACGCAAGTCGCTTCGAGAGGAGCGTCCTGTTCGCCATCCGTGCACACAAGATTGACGATCTTGAGGCGTCCCAGATGAGCGATTGAACTCTGCGATGTTCCCTGTGGTACTTTATGCAAACATCTTGGAACATACTCCTTGAACTTTGTAGCGTTGATAGCTTTCAGGTCATCTGGTGTGAATCGGCACATCCCACTGACTGGAAAATTACGATAAGGCTGGAACAATACCTGATCAAAATGCTGAGTAGGGCAGCCGGGTGTTAATGAACGTGCTACGGCGCAGAGATCCAATTTGTGGCTTGAATTATTTCTTGATATCGACTGGCGTAGCGCAAGGTCTGTCGTAGGAGGATCTCGTCAGGTCCCGCATCGTCGGACATGATAAGAGGCTGACCTCGATGTATAACTGCATATAGTCTGAGGAAGAGCGCATATATGCAGTGAGTTTGGAAGTAGGGGGAAGATCTGTGTCGGTCATGAAGGCACAAGTCGCGGAAACCATCACAATGCTTGAGGTAAACAGTGCAGACATGTGTAAAGCGCACACAGACAATGAATAGCAAGAAACAAGAATACAACGTCAACCGCAACGTCCCAACGTCAACGCGGTCCTATATACTATCAAGCTACACAATTTACGCTATAAATAGGTCCGGACAAAGTCACGGAACACACCTAGAGTACATACAATACGGTATGTATACACAACTTGATCACGGCGTCGCATTAGGTGACTTCTTCGTTCTGTGGTTCCTTATTGCTCCCGAGAACGTCTCGAGGCGGTCGCGTGCTTTCGCTGTGGCGGATTCGTGCTCGAGCGGGAGCGATTCCGCGGAGTGCGAGGGCATGCTCACACCCTTGTCGGGGCCGTACGTGGAGTTGTTGTAGGCCCTCATCAAGCCGCTACGGTTGCAGGCGCAATCAATGAGTGGGTAAAAGGAAGATGCAGGTTTGGAAAGACGTACCGCTGGGTAGCATCGAGGTAGTTCTCGCGGTCGAGTCGCTTCTGCATCTTTACAGAGATCCCTTGGGACGAGACGTTCACGCCCTTGCTCTTCAGCCTGGGAAGCAAATCAGTGAAGACTCAGAAGTGAATTACAGGACGCGATGAACTCACGATTCCTTTGTTGCATCGACGACCTTCGACGTTGCCCGTCTGAAGTGGATTAAGCCCAGCGCAATCCCGGCGAAAATAGATAGTGTCTGTATAAGGGGGTTAGCATCGTTTTCTTCAAAGCGTCAGTTAGGAGCTACATACAAGTGCGAGTGAGATATAGTCAATCCTGAAGTGGGCATACTTCTCAGCTCCCGACTGCTTTGACGGAGGACTGTAGGCACACGCACCAGGTAGCCATCTCGCGACTGGGGGTATACTTGGAGTGAGGGTTTGCTGACTGGTTTGTGGTCGAGAATACGGCTTTTATGCAGTCTCGTCGTCTGGCTCGTCAATGGAAGCTATCAAGGTATCAAGCTCTTGGACCACCGAATGTCGCAGATCAGGTAACAGAAGTGATAGATTTCTCTTCAAACGAGCAGTAGCGTAGCGGAGAGAATGGAAGTGCAGAGACAGCCGAGTCTGCGAGATATATACAATTTGAAGCAAGATTTGCGGTGCGTAGCTGTGGCAATCAGTGATGAGCGCATTTGGCCCAAGCCAAGCGCTGCTCGGCCCGCCCCATGCTCCAGTGCGACCGCTTGGCTTGGCCCTCCTAGGCCGTACAGTCTTCCAGTCCACGGTGGCACCTTCATAGTAACACAAAGTCCAGAATCTGTTCTGTGTGGTAATGAATACTACTAGTTGTCGACTTGTCGTGCTCAGAAGATGCCTGGCAAAGCCCGAAACAGCTTCGCCAGTACTATTGCTATGTAAGGGGAATCGCCAACATTCATCATTCATGCATAGCCTGCATCGAAAGCCGTTGATAGGCGAGCGTGGAAAGTCAATTCATGCAGAACGATGGCATCGGTTGCACTGCCTGGGGACACGATAGCCATAAGTCGGTGAGAGTCCGTCTGAAGCCATTACTAGGAAGTCACGTCAAGCGCGTTCCATGACCAAGCTGTGTCAACGAAGCAAGATGAATGAACAGAAATGTATACAGTCCAAGGAATCCCAGTAAGTTACACACTGCCGCAGAGCATCTAGCTCGTCATGTCGCTCACACACTCCCACACGCCTTTCAGATTCTCCTTCCATAGAGTTACCTTGCCGTCACCGCAGCTCACCGCCAAGATGTTACCCGCTAGGCTCCATGAGACACGCCAGACAACGTCCGGGAACTTCCCCGCAGTCGCAGCCCCTGATGCTGGCGTAACTGATGCAGATGACGGATCGAGCGCGGTTTTCACCCAAGGGGATGTCGGAGTATCCTTCGTCCAGATGAGCACTGTCTTGTCCTACGAACAACGCATATATCAACTCCTCCGGTAAAAAGGAAGTAATAATGAAGCATACTTGTGATGCTGTCGCGATGTAGGTTCTGGGGAGGCCGATATTCGGCGCCCATGCGACGTCGCGGACCCAGTCCGTGTGTCCCTCAAGCGTCTCCTCCACAACCCACTCCTGCCTCTCATCGTTGTAGCCCCAGATCTTGACCAGGTTGTCGCAACCCGCACTCGCAAAGCGCTTCACACTCTGCGGGACGAATGGCGCCTGGCCAGGGATCGTCGGCGGCTGCGGTGTGATCAGCGAACCGGGCTGCACGGCGGGTGCCCATGAGACCGCGTTACAGCCGATCGCATGGCCCTCGAACACGTCGGCGCCCCACTGGCCGTCGTCTGAGGGAGTAGTAGGAATGGGTAACACCTGTGGGAAAGTGACACAAAGTGTACGCACTTTTGAACGTGAGCACAGAGAGTGTGCCATCAGACGAGGCGCAGGCAAGCATGGCACCGAGCTCATGCGGCGCCCATGATACCGAGTTGACTGGCTGATATAAGTCGGACATCGAGTCTGCAAGTCGATCCACCCACCTGATGCCTTGTGCAGTGTGTGCTCCTTGATCTTCGACCACCCGCCAACGGAGGGCCCAGCAGTCGGCTGCTCCTTCCAGATGATGACTTTGCCGTCATATGAACACGACGCGAGGATGTGGCCGAACTTGGGGTGTGCCCAAGAGACCTGCCATACAGGACCTGTATGCCTGCAACGCGATAAAACGCGGTTTGAACACTGCCTTCGAGTTAAACGTGAGTGGAACGCACCCTTTGAGCGTCTGCCCTGCAGACTTTGGCCCTTCCCCTTCCGACACATCGAACACTCGTACAGTACGGTCAGACGAGCACGTCGCGAGACGCTTTCCGTAATAGTCCAGTTGGGCATCGTGCTGCAATAGGCGTGAATTCGCGTTCAGACGGCTACGAACGCGAACGTACGATCATGTCCTCATGGGACGTCTCTATTGGGACGGGTTCCGTCGCGTTTGTTACAGACGGCTGACAGGGAGGAGTCAGTATTTTTCCCACTCCGAACTCGCTGTGCACAGTACCATTTTGCTGTGGACGTATCGTCGGATGTCGTATGTAGTGTATGTTGTGCTCAGGCCGCTGCGCGGGCCAGACGACGTGGTCGTGGCTCGCGTGGCGCATCTGAACCGATGAAATCATGTGACTAATCTAATTTTGTAAGTCGAACCGATCCGACATTGAGAAGCATGGTCATGGTGTAGTGGCGGTGTGTACCCTTCTTTTCAGTGCCCTTCGCGAACTGTGCAAGGACAGCAACTGTTTCTGTGTGCTTCACTGCTTCTGCAGTGCCGGACCACATTTACAGCAGTTCTCGGAGCTGAGAAGAACGTAATGTGGCTGTGGCTGCCGGAGTTGTGGGTCCCTCTGTAGGCTTGCTTAGTCAGCAGCGAGGCGCAGTCAGCCACCCTGGGACTGCCCTGCTGTTCTACTTAAACCACTATCCAGCAAACCAAACGCTCCCCATCCCCGTCCTCACGATGGCCGAAGTGAAGGTGACTCATACTCCTCGCGAGCCTCTACACCGTCGAGCGTTGAACCGTCCTCAGGGGCCCACGATAGCCTCGGACAAGCTGGCCCTGTCCCGTGCACTCGGCGCCGCATTCCTCAACCATCAAGTTGAGCAACTTGAGAAGACTGTGTCGGATGCGGGTCCGGGAAGCGGGAACTGGCGCGATCGCCGCACTCAGAATACAGCAGACAATCACAATAATCATAACAGTGGCCACAGGCATCCCGACGGCAAGCGCTTACGTCCCGGGTCGGCTAAGGCGTCGAGAAAGCCTGACATCGAGTCCTCGAACAACAATGTCGATGGGAATATGAACAAGAGGGATACGCGGGAGACGAAGGATGCGGACGTGGTGGTAGTTGATGCAAGTGTGCTCATCCACGCCCTCGGCCAGGTCAAGAAATGGTGCCGGGAAGGCAGAGAGGAGATCATAATTGTGCCTCTGGAAGGTGAGTGCACTGGTGCTGATACTCGTCTTCCTTTCCGATTAGTCTGTCTCTATCTGCATGCTGCAGCATGAGCCATATTCACATTTGGTGATCCCGTATTGCATGGCGTCTGTTGCGACCCTCTGGTATAACGTTTTGGCTGGACATAGCACATTTCTTTCCAGCCCTACGCTACGGCAGTGAGGTCATGCAAGACGAGATCGTCGCTTGTGAGGTCTCCGTCAAATTTAGCCTATTATGGTGGCGCATGTGATCTTCATTCTCTACATGGCGTACACCGTCATGCTGACAGCATTGTGGCCGAAAAGGAGCGATGTTACTTTTCTTCTTATCTTTGAATGCTCACCATGATCTTATTGCAGCTCTAAACACCCTCGATCTGCTCAAGAAGGGCATGAGTTCGCTTGCCCAGCGTGCCCGCGCCGCATCCCGCATCCTCGAGGCGCAAGTCGGCACGAATCCCCGCATCCGCGTACAGCGTGACGACGCGTTCGTCCTTTGGGACAATGTCTTCGAGAACCAAGCACCGCCAGCCGGATCGCCCGAGTGGGTGCGCCGTACGATCTGCTGTGCTCGCTGGGAGGTCGATCACGCAGCCGACAAGGAGATTGCGGAAACGATCAAGAATGTGTCTGCAGAGAACAAGCCCACCGCCGAACTCGACGACACCAAGAAGCCCCATGTGGTACTCGCAATCCTCTCCCAGACGCTCGAAGTACAGTCGGAGGCGATATTCCCGCCACTCAGTCATGCGCCAGCCTCTCCGGTTCCCCTTCCCGCCCCACAGACCAATAGACACGAGCCTCGTTCTTCTGGTGCGCTCGTGGCCCAGTGGGCCGCAAAGGCCCGCCTCGAGGTGCTCGAAGTATCCCCATCTGCTGCCGGTCCCAGTAAGAGTGCCTCGCCCAGTCGCGATGTCGCCGTCAACGGGCGGCGCTCCCCGCAGACGACTCGGCGCTCCGGCGACGAAGAGTTTGGCAAGCGTGGTCCGCGTCGGAACTCGAGGAATGAAGGACATCGTGGCGGTGCAACCACTGGCGGACGGCCCGCAGCTGGCACTGGGCTCGTGGAGCGCCCGCCTGCGGTGATGGCTATGATGGAGGCTGTCGCTCAGCCTAGCCGTGTCGTCCGTGTCCTTGCTCGTGGAGAAAAGCTCGATCCCGATACCTAGCGGTCTGCCCTGACAGACCAACTTTACCCAAGGTTGGTATCCTGTCCATGTGTTATTGATTCTCGCTGACCTCCTCCGGACAGACAACAGATTCGCATTCGATTACGGAATCGCACGGCCTAGAGATATCCCTTCCGGCTCGTGCACGCACGGGACGGATGGGTATGTCTCAGGAATCTGGCTCGGGCACCTTCTCGCGTCCACGCAGGTATCTTCTCGAACCCGCACTGTCCAAAGACTGGCGCAGACGAAGCTGAGGCTTTCGCTCAGTTGATGTTCGTCCGACGTTCCGCGGCATCAACGGTTACTTTGATAGATGGATCGTCGACGATGGATTACTCTTGCTCCGAAGTATGCAGTCCCTCTAGCTTGGATACAGTACATGGTTGTATCAGCTTCCCTATGAACCCTCTCGCCCGTTATCCCACCTTCTTCTGTATATGTAACTTGGTTTGCCACCTATGTCTACTTTTCTGAATATACGTTCCGTTTTTTTTTCCTGCACGGTTGTCTGCCCGGCGTTGCGTAGATTTCGACGCCTCCCACGGCGTACATCACTAAGTATACATCGCACTTGATTTTCAAGCGCGCGATTAATATGCTACAGAGTATCTTGCCAGAACGATCATGCGTTACCCGCTCTTTGCTCCTTTGCCAGCGGGCTGTTCCTGCAGCTTGACTTGCATGATGTTGACCACGTAGTTCATATTGTCCTGCTTTTTACCAATCGTTTCCTGCAGCGCCTCCAGATTTGTCTTGATATAGTCAACTTTCGAGTCGTAGTGCTTCAACGCTTGTGCACGAGACTTGTTACGGAGCTGAGCACGAGCAGACCGACATACGAGGGGAGATCGGATAGTCCGCACCTTTTTGACGTAATATCCAGTCCCTACATCCACAATCACATTCTCCAAATCACATAGTTTGCCCGGGACGTATAGTGAGTTGGTCAAAGGCACAAGGATCGTCTTGTCTTTGATAGCAATAATGTGGGTTCGTCCACTCGCGATCTCGGATCCATCACGCACCCTTATTCTCAGGCTTGACCTGCTTAACATTATCCATGCATGCGCTGAATTTCGCCTGTGCCTGCCGCAGCTGCGCGAATGAGTTCGAGAGGTGAGTGAGCTCCTGCGGCGGGATACTTGGTGAGTCGCAGAGCGGCCTGTGGAACGCGTTGGGGGCGTACCTCCTCCAGCTGTCTCCGAACGTCCGCGAGCTGCGGGAGGTCCAAGTCGGCCACATTGATTTGCTGAGGCTGCGCAGAAGAAGTGGAGGCCATGTTGAGGCTCGCAGCGATCGCACTTGGTGGTGGCGGTCACGGACTATGGCGGCAGGATCTGAAGACTTCCTATCTTGGTAACTCCCATTCCGCTCGGTGTGGACTTTTTATTTTTCGCACTCTGTACTGCTTTCGCGCATCCTCTCTGGCTTCTGAAACCACTTCAGTGTATTCTGTAAGCCAGGCTAAGCTGGCCGAAAAGCTAATCATGGGCAAGAGCATGGCGGCTGATATCAACGCATCTCAAATTGCAACCCACAGGCTCGCTGTCGCTGCCTAGGTTTCTCATTTTGCTGAGTCTGGCGCATATATGCGGTTTCTTGTCTCACAAGAACCAGCGGAACTGACAGGGTGCATAACATCCAAGTACCATCTCTATGAAGAGACCCGCAGTCAGTTCAGATCGCTGGCGTTCCTTTTGTCTCTCGAAAAGTTTTATTCTGCAGAAGATGAACCGCGATCAAGGAATCTGACAATTATATCACTTGTTGCAAACCGACACGCTGTGTTTTATATTAGCTCAAGCTGATCATTGGATATAGGAGAGAGCAGGGTTAGCCTTTGTGAGTGCATCCTGCTTCAGCTACCTCCACAAAGGTGGGCTATATCTCTTGACATTTTTAACATGTTATTGTGCAAAGATCGATGTAACATCTGTGCACACTCAAGATAGAAGTTTCTTGCTCAGACCTAACTAGGAGTTAAACGATCTAAATCTGGGCGCCTCCGAATTGTCTGGTCCGCAGGGCCTCATCCAGGGCCTGTTCTCGACCCCGGCTTTCTTCCACAACGTCAATCTGTCAACAGTCCGCGGTGACTAAACTCTTACGCCCTGGTCTGGGCAGATAGCGGCTGATCAGTTCTTCAAGACATTGCTTGACTAGTTGTCTTTGACATCGCGGCTATCCCGCCGGCCGTTTTCCCAACCTTGAGACGGGGCGCATAATGTCGCTTCGAGACGGTGGAGCGATTGCTGCGTTGCATTGATCCCGAATGGTTTGAGAAACACTTTTCAGCGTGAAATACCATGGCCAGTCTCCGCTGCTTCCGAGGGAGGAAGGACCAACGCAAGGCAAGAGACCGACGGAAGAATCGGCTCGGAAGGCTTCGTCACGTTTAACATCGCGCGCTCACCATCCCAATGCCGAAGTTCATCTTGTCGTCGTCGCATTCATACAATCACTGTTGCGAGAACGTCTCAAGCAGCGCCCTGCACACGAGTCAACCCGGATCCTCTCGCATCCACGGTCGCGTTTAATGCTCGCTACATTATCTGAGATCGCAAGCCAAGTGTGTCGTCCGTCGTATGCGACGCGATCGATATCCCACAACTGGTGCAGTCGATCATCCTGGGCATCGGTTAGTGACAGTCATCTGCATGACGGGGCCAAATTTCATACTTATCGCATCTGACGTTGTCTTCTAACGTTGATGACGAAGGCCGTCAGCATGTACTACACTCGGGACGCCACGAGGCCGAAACAGTCCGGTCGGATGCCGACGACCCTCAATTAGGGGGAGGGAGGTGGCGCACCGACATGGATGCTCAGCCGCTGCGGAGGGTTAGGGGGTATCAAAATTTCATCCGCTTTTCGCGATTGCTCAACCAGCCTGTCCCTTGGCATCCGGCGCGTTTCGAGGGGGAGGAGAACCCCCGCCTCTATTCGCACCATCAGGAAGAACAGGGAACAGGGATGGGAGCAGAGGGAGAGAGAGACCAACGAAAAATCCTGGTCAGGCAGCAGCCAAGGCTTTGTTTCCTCCAGCATTCGCGTTGATCACCCTGCATATCCGAAAGCCTCGGGTGCTACTGAGCTCGGACAAACGACGCCTTTCCCCATACATCGCGGATGCACGCTCGAGGCTGTTTGCGCACTTGGACGTCATGTCGTTATGCAAGGCGGCGTCGACGGGACCATTGCTGACAAGGAGTGGGAAGATGGTCCGGAAAAGAGGGCGTCCGAATGCCGAGATAGCTGGATGAACGCATGAACCAGGATGCACATGCTGTTTGCCCATGGGGCAAACATTCCGCCCACGGCTCTGGATGGGTCGCTAACAGGGGTCGCTGTTAGAGTGCGCAGCATCCGCCGGGCGAGATGGCAGGAATGATGTGCGTGGACCATGCCTTCCGGACTGTGGCCACCGCTAGTGAGCATCGTCGGAGAGGCTTATAAATGTCATGGGCGGGGAGGCACGCGAGGCCACCGACCGATTGGCTGGCAAGAGCGGCGCCCAATATACTCAATGCCTCCGCCATATGCTTGGCTCGTCGGACCCGCGAGAACACGCGCGCTGATTGGCTGCGCGCTCCGGACCTTCCGTTCCCCTCGCCGCGTTCCTCGCCTTGCGCACACTCATCCGCCCGCCGCCCGCGGGGCTCCAGGCTGGGATGGATAAAAGGATTAGGACAAAGCCCAGACCGGGCATAGGCCCTACGAGACACGGCATGAAAAAGCAAGAAACCATGTGCATATTTCGCATGAACGAATTTGCCGCAGATCTCGTCTCGCTCGCTGCGAGTCGGGGCGCGGCCATTCGTTGTTGCAGTGAGCGGCTGGCCGAGCGCCTGTCACCGCGCTCCATGATCGTCTCAGTGTCATACCGGCGCACGCGCATGCGTGCACCTTATAAACTCACCCTTGCCCGTCCATGATGTCACGCTTTCTGTGTCCTGACTTAAAAAGTCTTGTCTACTCAACCGACGAAGCTGATTATCAATTCACATTCTTCCCTTGCGCACTCCAGATACCTTTTAATTCTCAGAAGCTCCTCCTCTTCTCCTCGATCTTCCTCCTTCCTCTTGAACGAACTACCATCCTCACACCTTTGACGCTCTCACGACTTCAAAACTAGCTATCCCTTCAAGCCGTCAATCAACCTTCCTCAGCAATGGCTGTCCTATTCCATCTGTGAGTGTCCCTCGTGATCTTTCCCGCCGGTGTTAGTATGGGCGACTTCTTCTCGGGGCGAAAAGAGGCCTTCGCGTGAAATGTGTTGTCAGTGGTGAGCCGCAGCCACCGAGCAGGTCCACGTGGTTCCCGAAGGAACGGCGCACATCATTCGACGTTGAATACCCATCCACAATTACTTTCTTCACACCACATACGCCCATACTAACCGAGTCGTGTCCATCGCGATCGGTACCAATGCTGATTTCTTTGCGTACAGACATGGCTTGCCCATCGGGTATATGGCTATTGCACTGGCCGTTGTTGCCTCGATGGGAGGCTTCATCTTTGGTTATGATACCGGTCAGATTTCCGATATCCTGCTTATGGACGACTTCCTCCTCCGTTTCGCCAAATGTACCACTCCCGGCGATGTCTCAACGTGTCATTTTAGCAACGTCCGCGAGGGCCTCATCGTTGCTTTGCTTTCCATCGGTACTCTTGCTGGGTGTCTCATGGGCGCACCCATCGCCGACTTCCTAGGACGTCGGTATGCGATGATTGCGGAAAGCGCTATATTTTGTGTCGGTGTCATCATCCAGATCAGCTCGCGACATGTCTGGCAACAATTTGCTGTTGGCCGTATGATTGCTGGTTTTGGTGTCGGTGGGTTGAGTGCGGCAGTCCCGATGTATCAGGCGGAGGCAGCACCCAGCCAGATTCGTGGTACTCTTACCGCAACGTACCAGTTGTTCATCACGCTCGGTATTCTGGTTGCCTGTAAGCAGCATTGCATGCAACATACATTCACCTCAGGCTGATCATGTTCTTCCAGACTGTATATCCATAGGCACCCGTCACATGTCTGGCGCAGGGTCATGGCAGACAGTTGTCGGCATTTCCTTTGTGTGGCCATTCATCCTGTCTACTGGTATCTTGTTCATGCCCGAATCGCCCCGTTGGCTCACCAAGCGCGGACGCTATGATGAGGCGCGGCGCTCGCTCGCGCTTGCTCGTGGTGTGCCTGTGAAGGAAGCTGGCGACCACTACGTGATCAAGCGCGAGCTTGAAGAGATGCGCGATGCCGTCGAGTACGAAAAGAGCGTCCAGACCGGCTGGATAGACTGCTTCTCATTCGAGCGCAAGCAGCTCTACCGGACGTGCCTCATCGCGACGCTGCAGATGTTCCAGCAGCTTACGGGTGCCAACTACTTCTTCTACGTGAGTGCTTGATCTTTGCTGATGCTTTGACGTCCTGGCGCTAATCACTGTTAAATGCAGTACGGTGCAACGGTCTTCAAATCTGTCGGCATCAGCGACTCGTTCATTACGCAGATCATCCTCGGTGGCGTCAACTTCGGTTGCACATTCGGCGGTCTGTACATCATGGAGAGGTTCGGCCGGCGCTGGCCGCTCATTCTTGGCGGTATGTGGCAGTCGGCCTGGCTTTTCGTGTTTGCGGCTGCCGGTACGGCGAAGGATCCCACGACTAATGAACATATTGGCAAGCTGATGATCGTCTCTGCGTGCCTGTTTATTCTCGGCTATGCGATGACGTGGGCGCCCGGTGTCTGGATTCTTGTCGGCGAGACGTTCCCTACGCGGACGCGTGCAAAGCAGGCTGCATTGGCGACGGCAAGCAACTGGCTGTGGAACTTCCTTCTCGCATTCTTCACGCCATTCATCACGGGCGCGATCTCGTACCGATACGGTTTCGTCTTCGCCGCGTGCAATCTCACGGGCGCAGTGATCGTCTACCTGTTCCTATACGAGTCGTCTGATCTGTCGCTCGAGAGTGTCGATATGGTGCGTCGTCTCCTTCGCTGTTATCCATGACATGTTCGTCGATGCTGACTAGGGTGTCAATCACAGATGTACGGCGACCCGTACTGCAAGCCGTGGACGTCTAGCAATTGGGCGCCACCGGGCTTCAGCTCGCGCAAGGACCTCCTCGAGCAGACGCGTGCGGCGGAAATGCGCAAGCCGCTCGCTGCAGGTACTCAGGAACACTTTGAAAAGGCGGATACAGATAGGAACGGCGCCGCCAACCAGGCATGATCAATCCCTCCCGTTTGCTCCCTATTACTCCCGTCCCTTCTTCTATCTCTTTCACCGCACCCCTATTCCCTCACTCCTCGGCGGGAGTGCACTTCCCTTCTCCTCTCCCCAACCCCCCCTCTTTGGCCCTCTGGAGCTTTTCACGACGCCTGACGATAGAGGTGGTAGATCTCTGGATAACAGTGCTCGCACGGCATAGTTTCGGATCGGACATCGCATGTGCTCCATGTCTCGTCATCCGAATGCTGCACATTTTATGTTGTTTGCATCGCATATATCTGCATTATATAATGTTGTGACATACTGTTGAATTGTTGTTAATCTGTATTATTGTATTGTCTAGCGCTAGCATTTTTGATACCGTTGTACGTTCTGGTGGTTGAAGCGAACAGCAGGAGCTCCTTTGTTTTGTGGATGAATGGCCGGAAGTGTGACGCCTCTGTGAACGGATAAAGTGCAATTCGGCGAGTTGTGGGCTCTTCGCAGAAGTGTATGCTGGCGACGGCCCTACTTGTCCGATACTAAGGGTTAGGAACGTGCGTCCGATTGTGCTTCGTCCACATCGCTGACAGGGCACTATCATCCACCTCTGCCTTACGTCGACATCGTTCTATGCGTAGGACGCTGGTTGTTTTGCCCAAAGATGGTCGTGCCGTACGGTCCTTGACCTTGCTTCTCTAGCTGTTCTCGCGCGGGGAGAGGCTGCCGAATAGTTGCCCTTAGGTGAGTCACAGGTTGCATTTACGAAGCAGATGCTCTATAATGATCGTGAGCGTCGCCGAAATGGTGTCCGCGTGTACGTCGAATGGACAATTAGCATCAGCCCAGCTGGAAGAAACGGTGATTCCATTTGAACGCATATGGTCACCAGACATGCAGACTGTTGAGACAGGAGCAACGTAGCCGATATTTTCAGTGAGTTCCCAAGGAAATTGCTTCGTAGATCGAGACGAAGGTGACGGTAGCATACCGAGGAACGAGGACATCACGGGTGTACGTAAGTCTTGATGCGACACAAACAAACGACTGACAGAGCGTGTATAGCGAAGCACCCATGAAGGAGAAAACTATCAGGTTGGACGGGCGTTTGCTGCTACAGAAAAATAGAGGAGAAGGGCAACGTCCAGGCACCGCAGAGGGTTCGCCTTAACTCGGAGACTCGAAGACCTACGTAGGCGATCATCGCTTCGAGATGTCGTTCATTACTTACGGTAGACGGCAGGTGACTTCATCGATAACCTCGGGAGGAATCACCCCTGCAATCGCCATCAGAAAGTATAGCTTCCAAGCTCGAGGCCATCCGACATGCGCTGGCCGCGCCGCTCGCATTCACCACGGCCTATCGCACCGCGGTGCGCTACTATATGTGCCGGTCCGACTTGACAGCAGGGTTGGACGGTGAAAGATGGCAGGAACATTCAGGAGGCAACGCTGAAGAGACAGATCTGCGGGCGGACTTTGTGCGGATCTCCTCTCGGCAAAGCTTCCTCGTCCGTGAGATGCGCTGATCATACATTCGTGCACGGATGCTTGAATGCGGCCCTGGAAGTTATTTGCCAAATGACAGCAGCATCGAAAAGGACCGTCCAGCAGGTTCTTTGATTATCAACGTTTGTCAACTACAGAGTGTGAGTGCAGCGATGGCACGCGCATGGAGCTCCGTATCCCGGCACATGCGATATCAGTGCGGTTAGCACACTGAGCTGCGTTGATCTGCGCTATTCACACTGAAGACGTGCAGCAGGTATCCCGTTGAGCCAGCGCCCGCTCCTGGAAGAAACAAAACGCTATGTTTCTTCGAACGATCTCGTATCTGGGCGTGCCCGGAAGCATTACCGACCTCAATCGGGAATCAAGATGATACTAGAGGGCCAACATTTCGGAAGGGTTCTTGGCGAAACAACGGTCAAGACGAATTCGACCGCAAACGACTCATGATTGCCGCAAACGGAGTTCATGGGGGTGTGACGCGTGACGCTTTGAACTGGGCCAGACCTACATAGTTCAAGACCCCCTGTGACCTGGGACAAAAGAATCAGTTCAGTTCAGGTGCTTAATTGTGTGGGAGATGCAACGGTGGGCATTCTGTAGGCGCAGGGATCGTTCTAACAGAGAAAAAAGCGCCTGTGAAAAGAGACGGAATGGTGTGACCTTTGAACTGACCCTTAGTTCAGACCGGCCGGTGACGCGTGGCATTTGACCTGTTCAAGGGTGGGTGTGACCGTGACTGAACCTACTATGGTCGAAAGGGTACCCTCTGAGTGTTTCCCATGAACACCCGCTTATCATCTTATCCGAGACTCATTGCGCTCAACCCTCACCGGTCACCTCTCAGCTGTTCGACGATGCGCAGCATGTTGCGTCCGTCTCAAAGCCTCCTGGAACGCAGCGGAAGGAACCATCATTGACGTTCATCCTACGGTTTCAAATTGCGGACCGTATGGCTCTCATCAAGGCTTTATCGATATCCATCAGGCGTTCTCGGGAATCGTTCATGCGGTCTTGAATGTGCAAGCGAATGAAAGCGTTGTGCCAATGATCCGCATCTGCGCTATGACATGAGGAAAGGTTCGGATATGAAGGTGCATAAACTAATTGCGCTCATCAGCTGAGTCAGTGAAGGGATTGACGAGCTGACAGTAACTAGTTCCACATCATCATTCGTTGTGGAGAAACGCGGAGGTGGCAAGATGCTCGCGACTTCTCTTATCTGCGAAAGTGAAGGAAGAATGCAGACGCTGCGTGTCTGCCTCCTTTCCAAGACCTCATGCAGTCAGAAGGTCTTACGAGGTGAAATTATCAAGCCCGGGCGTGGAAACACCGCGTGTCCAATGCTGGGAAAACCCCGCGTAAGCAAAGCGGAACAATGTGAGCCTCTAAGTTGGTCCCGTGCAGACGATGTTTCAACTTTGATAGGTCCCACTGTACAGTGCGCTAGCTCTTTCGGCCACCTGATCTGATGCAAACTGATACCCACAGGCCAGCGTCCCGCTGTGATCCTGCTCACTCTTCAGCACGGCGTCTAAGGCAGGAGTCTTCAGTGCCGAGCGCCCCACGGCCGTGTTCCTCGGCTTCCCCATGGTTGCCGAAGATCGTGGCCCCCACCCCACCCCCATGATATCACGCAGCGCGCGTGGAAGAATGTATCCGATCAAAAGGGTTAGCCGACGCATGCGCAGTCTTCACTATAGTTCCGGAGGAATCCCAAATCTCTTCGGGCCGCTGTCGAAACCCTCTTAAAGAGCACCTGGGACGCACTACTTTCCTTTTTGTCGCCCGTCTGGCTCGCCCCCATCTTACGACACACGACCCGCTACGCCTTCACGACTGCATCTCTCGCCATCTTGCTGTTAACGTTGATTGAAAATCCTCAGCAATGGCCGTATTCTTCCACGTGTGAGTGTTCGCCGCTATCACTTCAAACCGATTCTACTGGGCTAGAGAGGCATCTCCACTGGAGTGGAGACGATGTGCTTCCGCGAAAGTGGGGCGTCCGTACTGTATTGCCGAGCATTTATCGCGTCACCGCTCATTGCAACCACCTTCGCAGATGAGCCATCTCGCCAGCCACCCTCTCACTATGTCGCTGTCTGAGCACACGCCCAAGGTTATCGATGCTGACCCTATTCTCATAGGCAGGGAGTACCCATCGGGTACTTAGCCGTCGCGCTGGCTCTCATTGCCTCGATGGGAGGCTTCATCTTCGGTTACGACACGGGTCAAATTTCCGACATCCTGATTATGGAGGACTTCCTCCTCCGTTTTGGTAATTGTCAAACGCCAGGCGATGCTAACAGCTGTCATTTCACGAACGTGCGCGAAGGGCTCATTGTTGCCCTGCTCTCCATCGGTACCCTCGTCGGCTCGCTTTTAGGCGCTCCGACCGCTGATTTTCTGGGTCGGCGATACGCCATGGTCGCGGAAAGCATGGTGTTTTGCGTCGGCGTCATCATTCAAATCTCTACCAATCATGTTTGGCAGCAGTTCGCTGTCGGCCGTATGATTGCTGGCTTTGGTGTCGGTGCGCTAAGCGCGGCGGTCCCTATGTACCAGGCAGAAACGGCGCCTAGCCAGATCCGTGGTACACTGACTGCGACCTATCAGTTGTTCATCACGTTCGGTATCCTCGTTGCCTGTAAGTGGCACGCCAGACACATGACACCATACGTTGACTAATGCTGGCGCTTTCTCAAGACTGTATTTCCATCGGCGCGCGCTACATCGGCGGCGCAGGATCATGGCGTACGGTCGTCGGTATCTCTTTCGTGTGGCCGATGATCCTATCGGTCGGAATCTTGTTCATGCCGGAGTCGCCCCGATGGCTCACGAAACGCGAACGCTATGATGAGGCGCGGCGCTCGCTCGCGCTTGTTCGTGGTGTGCCTGTGCAGGAAGCGGCTGACCATTTTGTCATTAGCCGCGAGCTGGAGGAGATGCGTGGGGCTGTCGAGTATGAGAAAAATGTGCAGGCTGGCTGGTTGGACTGCTTTACGCTCGAACGCAAACAACTCTACCGGACATGCCTCATCGCGACGTTGCAGATGTTCCAGCAGCTCACGGGCGCCAACTATTTCTTCTACGTAAGTGACTGATCTTTGTTCGTAGTTGATGTCCCTGACGCTAATCACTCTTCAACGCAGTACGGTGCAACGATCTTCAAATCTGTCGGCATCAGCGACTCGTACATCACGCAGATCATCCTCGGCGCCGTCAACTTTGGCTGTACGTTTGGCGGTCTGTACGTCATGGAGAAGTTCGGGCGTCGTTTCCCGCTCATCGTCGGTGGCGTGTGGCAGTCGTGCTGGCTCTTCGTGTTTGCGGCCGCCGGCACGGCGAAGGATCCCCAGACCAACGAGTCCATTGGCAAGCTGATGATTGTCTCTGCGTGCCTGTTCATCCTTGGCTATGCGATGACGTGGGCGCCCGGCATCTGGATTCTTGTCGGCGAGACGTTTCCGACGCGGACGCGTGCGAAGCAGGCTGCATTGGCGACGGCAAGCAACTGGCTGTGGAACTTCCTTCTCGCGTTCTTCACGCCGTTCATCACAGAGGCGATCGCCTACCGCTATGGATTCGTGTTTGCCGCATGCAACCTGACCGGTGCGGTCATCGTGTATTTCTTCCTGTATGAGTCGTCCGACCTGTCGCTTGAGAGCGTCGACATGGTGTGTTGACTTCTTTATGCATCTTTTGTTCGTATATCTCACATGCGATGTTCGCCATAGATGTACAGCGATCCTTACTGCAAGCCGTGGACGTCTCGCAATTGGGCGCCGCCGGGCTTCAGCTCGCGCCAGGACCTCGTCGAGCAGACGCGTGCAGCAGAAATGCGCAAGCCGCTTGCGGAGGGTCACGAAGAGCGTATCGAGAAGACATCCGATCATCGTGCAGAGAAAGTATGACTTCCCGGCTCGTTCTTCCTGTGACGCACACCATGCGGACTCTCTCAACAGATCGCTCTGTCCGGGTTTGCTGTACTTGTGTTGTGGTCGGTATCTCGTCCGCGATAGGTCCTGCGTGTGTCTCCCAGCGCTGTGTTTCGCGCGTGTCTTTCTCGGATGTTTTGTTTATGACGGATGTGTGCTACGTGTATTGTACTATGTAATGCTTTTTCCCAAATTGTAGGCGTAGATTTCACTAATGGATCGTGACCTACAGGTTCTGATGTCACTCAAGTCCGTATTTTGTGTGCGACTCCATTTCGTGGTCAGCGCTGAGCGGCATTGGAGCGAGTCGCATGGTCCGAGTACTACGATAATGTCCCGCCATGCTCGGCGAGCTGTCCGTGTGGCCACCCGCAACCCGCTTACATAAGTGGTTCAGCCACATCTCTCCAGCTGCCAGTACTGGCTACTCCCAGTCTCCTATGGTGGTTGTCTGTTTTTATATTCTTGGAACCTGTACAGCTCCTTAATCAAAAACTCTCAATAGCATCAATTGAACATCATACGTTGATCGGGTCTCCCAATTCGATGACTGCCATTTCCGCCCTCATCAGCTAGTACGATGGACTCATGATGATGGCTTTTGGAACTCTGGAATAGACTTGCCTTTATTCATCCCGTAGCATTCTATCTCTATAACATCAAAAATCAAAATCCGAGTCATCCCATGGTCGGTGGAAGCTCCACATTTCCTTGTTCTGTGCCTGCGCCGAAATCATCTACTCCACACTCATGCTGGTGAGTGCGGCTTGTGAGCGGTACGGGTTCATTTTATCACTTGTCAGCACAGCACGGATCATGCGGCTTCTTCGGTGCTGCCTGGCCAGCGCTCCGTTTCGTTCGTGATGGGCTTGTGCATTTGCTTCCGCTTCCGCGCCCATGTCGATTGCGATTTAAACCACTGATCTTTCTCTGCGAAACCAGCTCGCCCCTATCAAAATGTCTTGAGAACAAGCGGCTCACTTATAGCTCATATACAAAGAGGAATAAAGTGAGAGTCTAAACAGCAGTAACAGGACTTTTTCTGCCAGTGAAGTATATCAATGGTATGCTTGGATGCCTTCGAGGCTAGAGTGCCTTCGGATGTGTCGCGTATCGAAACGTCCACTTCGAGCCAGAGCCACTTCGGATATCGACAAAGGGGAGACACGAGACTGTCGGATGTTGCGTCGGATACCTGGTTTTAGATGGAAGCGGCGGACTCGCGAGCACGACGAGATACCTATCTTCTGCGTCCACCATTAACGACTCCAGCGAATAGCGCTCCTGTGCGCCAGACTGTTAGACTGAAGGATGGATATTGGGCCTTAGTATGTTCAGATCTGCTGATGTCGTCGCCGTTATATTGAATATGATCGTGCTCTGTTACAGTTTTGGTGCCTTAACGTTTGGCATCTTATTCAACATCCTTTTATATGGTGCCGTCGTCCCTGCGTACTATCATTACGCTCTATCGCGTAGAAAGTAAGTGCTCACGGTTGATCTACTACTGGCGTGACGCCTGTTGACGAGCATAGTAGAGCGCAAACATGGCTACATTCTTACGTCAGTTGAATTCGCGTCACTCGTATTCAAATATAGCTGAATTGTCAACTGTAGGTTCTATTCTTGTTTATTGCCGACACAGCACACACAGCATTTGCCGCAGCCTATTTATACGACGCTCTCATAGTTCATTTTGGTATGTCAGCGTCGCCTCAAGGGGTTCGTAACGGACCATCCTCAAGCTCCTTTTATAGGTCGTATTACCTTGGAGCAATTGACATGGTGTAAGTCTGTCTCACTGCGTAGTGCAACAGATAACAATGATCTAACTGTAGTGCTGACGATGTTCAGTGTCCACAACAGGTAGGTTGTGCCTAATCAAGGTCATACATTTGCGCACTGAGCTTCTTTCTCTTTAGTTCCCCCGATAACGGTGCGTAGCCTCGCAGAACCATCCACTCATGCTCATCGTCTATCTGTGATAGGGTATCATTTCTTGTGCCGTACAGCTCTTTTTTACCTTCCGGGTGCGGAAATTAAGTGGTCAATTGTGGTTGGCGATCATGATCGCTGCCCTCGCGATTGTCTCCATGTGTGCGTATACCAGCCGCTGTTCCCAATTACCGGATTTTCTGACAACGTCTATTTGATGTCAAGTGTGCTCATTGGCTTGTGTCATTGCTCTTCGCTGGCCTGGCTATGGCCGCTATACCGATTTGCAGGGACCAGCAGTGAAGGTGCCTGCCGTGATCTGGCTCGCGACTGGTCTCGCGGCCGATTTTCTTATTACGTTCTCGCTTGTCTGGCATTTGGTGTGTGATTCGGAAAGGCTCTTTAGTATGCTTATTAAAGGTCGTGACAGAAACCTAAACGAACTGGTTTTCCCTCGACGGACTTGCTGATCAATCGCATAATTCGCCGTAAGCATGATCTATAATATTCCTTATCCCGTTTGTGTTCACGATTTGCTCAATAATAGTGACCATTGAGACCGGCTTGCTTACGACAAGCTGGGCCCTTACCGATCTCATACTGTACCTAGCATCTGTAAGAGAATTCTCTGACTGCAATGTACGAAACTCCTTGACTCAACACGGATTACTATAGAACACAGACACGTGCGTACATTGTCATGACAACTTTCGATTCCTAGTCATCTCATATGTCTGAGCCACCAGCCACCTCTTTTTTAACTTCTCTCTCGCAAAATTGTATACGATTCTGGTTATGTCCAGCCTGAATGCTCGAGATTCCTGGAAGCCTTCCTACGTAGAGGACACAGACCTCTCATGGAACGCACAGGCCGGCTACCCCGACACATTCATGTCCATGGTAAGCCGCCTTTGTTCCACGGTTCATAACAGCCCAGCTGAGCTAATCATTGCCGTTCGCTAGCAGAATACGGATGGTGCCAGGCTGGATACGACTATGGTGAATAAATCCACTTGCCGACCATCGATCATATGAAGTGATGCTGCCTTCCTCAGTGCGTTGGGCGTGACAGGAGTCAGACGCTACAGTCGACGTATACCACGGACAAGATTCAGTCGACAGATACTAGTAACGGCCAGCCGTGATTGTTGACGTGAGTGAATACGTGTTTTGGTCGAGCGAGCATGGAATATTCTTGGTTTCGGGATGCTTCGTGTCTCATGTTCAGTTTGCAGAATGACTGTGTAGCGGTGTTGGTATATTGATATGTGCATGTTGTCGAAGCACTGATAAATATGTGTTTACAATACATGCTGCACTATGATAATACACTTTGATGAAAGAGAACGAATGTCGGCAATGCTGATGGGGATACATATGTATAACTGCATATTGTTTGGGCATAGAAACCAATTCAATGATGGAGCGGATAGCAAAGGTCTGTGGTATGAACTCGACCGTCACATCCACTGGAGATGCCCTGATGGGTATAGTCACAGACGTGCTGTTGATGGGTGGAACCGCTACATCTGACGAAGGCCGAGATGCATTCTGTCCGCAAGTGTTACGTTGATGTATGCTGTTGAGACTGAGACTCAGTGAACGCTTTGAGACATTTCGGCGACCGAGATGCGAGGCATGTTCGATGTTGACATGAGTGGGTCGACAACAGTAGAGAACTATCAAATTCAGCAATCAGCTCGGCGCGCTCGATGATGATGGAGATCAGATCATGCATCACACCTGTGCAGAGGCAGGGTCCGCCTCGCAAGTGCCAGATGAAACGGAATAAGGAAGTTTGATGTTGTTGCAGTGTCTTTCTCCCGCCCGCGGAGATATGGGCTCAAGGATTGTTGTGCGCGCGTTGAGGTTGGCAAGGAGTGAGTTTACGTAGACTATAGATATCGTTGAGTTGATGGGCAGATGGATGAGACGCCCGACGTACATTTGCTGAGGACAAAGTAGAAAGCGAAATAAACGAACATGTGAGGAAGGACGGTGAACTGAGAGTTACGGTGCATCAGCACAGGCAGGCAGTAGTCAGATAGATTCTGCTATTACCGTGATGAGACACAAGAGTGCGCATACGCTGTTCCGCGATATCTCATATGAGCCTACACGATGATGACAGGACAACCGATCCGCACCTGGGGAACAAACCAGTATTGATGCTGTACAGCATGAGGACTGATATAACAGAGTCCGTTCTTTGAATGCGGCAGATTTTAGTCCAATCTTCCCCACCCGAAGACCCTACAACACACCTTCTGATACCAGTTCGCAAGCGCCGCAGCAGTAGACACTGAGACACGGTGATCGTGCCGTCTACGACCACTTCAAATGCAAATCCGACGTATAGGCTCCACTGAAAAGGTGCAGGGCATGAGCATGTTCCAATCAAGACAGGATGTCAGCCTAACCGAGAAGTGGTGGACATCTTGGTATGAAGCGCTTTGCAGGCTGTACGGCTGCATGAGCAAACTGATTATGCGTGCTCAGCAGTGTCACTTACCCCCTGATGGCGAAGTCTACGTGATTTGAAGATCAACATGGCAGACTCCGAATCTATAGCCCAAAAAGCAATACTTACAAAAACCATCGCCTATAGCGCAACCATCAGGACGATCATCGGATACAATTACAGAATCAGTCTTACCCGCAACATACAGAGATAATACACCCTGTGCTTCGATTCAATGAGGAGTCCACCCGTAGGCGAGAACTCACCCACGACGGAGAGCGGAAAGATAAGAGATCTTCCGCTGACTACACAATAAGAATCAGTCCTCCAGTGTGAATGGATTATAGAAAAACGACCGACGTTTCCATAAGCGGTGACTGAAAACTCTACGTAAAGTCTAGTCAACAATTAGGCGGACATCTCTAGCACTACGCCATGACTTACCCTCGCACAATGATATTGCTGACATTCTTCGCGATACGGCTCAGCGTCGGCATCGACTAAATTGTGATCAGACACTGACCGACACCATTATCATTGCCTAATTCGCATATTAAAACTTGCATTGTGCTCCAAGTTCGACGCGACTTACCATGATACTCCTAGAAGGGATAGAACCGATATGTGTTAATTGCAAGATCGGAGTTCGAGGATGAATCTTACCAGACTGGCCTCTCAACTATGAAAGGATCGGCATAGTTTGTTACCATGTAGAAGTACATCGAGTACGTAATGAGCGAAACGTGTAAGCTGTCAAAGATCCTTCCGCGGCACGACAGGTTAGTGCGATCGAGACGAAGATGGGAAGCAAGCAGCGGTAAGCACCATAAGACGAAGACCTGGGTCCAGAACAGAATCAGTTATCGATGCTACCAATCGAGAATCGAGATCGCCATTCGCTCACTAGATATTTGAGCAGTGGCGGGTCCGTGTGGTGCCACTTGAAGTAGAGGTAAGTCTGCAGGCTTGTAATGCCGTACAAGCTATCCAACTTCTCTTTTAAACCGTGATATCATTGCAAAGTTGCACATAAGACCCACATGGCAGTCACAAAGTGCCCGAGGAACGCCGCTCCCAGCGTGCTGTTGAACTCGACATGTACAGCAAGCGGCGCATCCTCCATCGAGACGGAGATGAGATGCAGGACAGCGATTTGTCCAGCTTGGCGGAACGTTGAGGCTTAAGCTAGAGGGAAGCTCTCGGTATATATCGCGGTGCTTGTTTGGCGACTTGTGGGGAATGGTCCGCGATCAGATCTGACGCTTGTGCGGCGGTTGACAATTTAGCCATCTATGCAACGTTGCATGCCGAGTTTGAATGAGATCCATGTGGACGGAGACATGCTCTGGGAGATTATAGCCGGCGGCAGGGATCCGTGCACGGTTTTACGTACAGTACACAGCCCGCAGGAATGCACCAGCTGATTGTGCGGCCAAGAGCTCACAGCAACCGCGGCGCGGCGTGGCCGTCACTGTCATCGGGCATGCGGCACACACTACCTTGAATTCACATTGTCATCGAAGACACATCATTCCGCACTGCAACCTTGCGGTCAGACGAAGATTATGATTGAATCATGTCCTGACCAAGCAGGAGCCACCCGCCTTTGCGAACTAACTAGCTCTGTCCAGTCGCAACATGATCCTGATGCTATAAATACGTACGTGTGCACATGGTCGCTCGGGTACCTTCATAGCATGTCCACTTTTCATGCATTCGCCAAGTGGATCACCGCGATGCGCACGGCTTCACAGGTGAACGTTTATGGTTCAAAGGAACGAAGGAGGTCGGCTGTTACTGCTTAATGTCATCGCGCATGTGCAGAGGTACATGCCCGGAACCCGAGTGCCCTTGATGGATGAATGTGATCGTTGCCCGACGAAACGGAAGTATAGGTACCTCGATTTCCTGTCAAGTTTCCAAGGGACCTGTTGGAGACGCGGTTTCATATAGTTTAGCCTGTGCACGCCAGCAACGTTGGAATTTTGGGCGTCAAATCCAGGCTACATTCCCGACATGAGAGGATCAAACAGCGGGAATGCAAGGAACTTATTGAGGCTGACCGTATCTGAGATGGTACAACCCGGCTCGGTGATGAGTACGCAACTGGTGATTACCCGAGACAACAGACAACAGAACACTGTTGCAAATTTGAAAGGGGTGATGGTACATGCAAAATACCGAACTGCATCTCGGGCACAAGGCAGGCAAAAACCAGCACACAGTTTTGGCTGAGTCCTGTACGGCAATTTGCCTTCCAAAGATCGAGCGGATATCGAGGATGGCCTGAGGTAAACTTTTTCCCCACGCGGGAGTCTCAATCCTCGTTAGACAGAAAGAAACCGGTGGTGGCAAGCTAAGTTCTTTGCCCAGGCCCCAGGCCCGTGGCATGAGAGTAAATAGATCTAGTAATCGGGCATAGCCACAGCTAGCTAGAATAGGAGGGGTACCGGAGTCAATATTGTGAGCCTTCAATGCCGTTTCAGACATACCGTTGACAGATTGAGGAAGGAATGACACGGCGCCTTCAGGACGTCTCGTTTCTGACAAGTCTCAGCGGGTGATTGCAGACTTCATGATAAGACTCTATGGCGACTGGCAGATCCATGATACGGTAGCAAGACAATTCAAGATGTCTTCAAGTTCGAATTGAGTTCGAAAGCAGCGGTAGTGTCTGAGCTTATGAGCGCCCACTGATATGTACACGTGATCGCGACTGATGAGCGCTTCGCAATCGCGTTAGAATGAGGAGGATATCATTCAGTCGAACGCTTGAGATGCTCGCCTTGACAACTTCGCGAGCAGCGCCGGTAAAGGCATCATACACACCTTTATCATGTCTCTCACCTACTCGACTGAGAGGCAGGTCGCCATTGCCGCCGTGAGGAGAGCCTGTGCGCTCACTTCTTCTGTTTTCAACAAGCTCGTTCGGAACGAGACGTTGACGAAGGATGACAAGAGCCCTGTCACTGGTGAGTTTATGAGCTATCTTACACCGTGCATCTCATTGGAAGTTTCTTATACGGAGAGATGAAGTTTGGATTGGATGCTCATTTGTTGGCTGGCAGTCGCGAGCTGAGGCGCTCATCGCCGTCCAGCCAGTTTCATGAAGTTTGCATTAAACGTTGTTCTTACATCTATTTTACGTATCGAGTCTCAGGAACATCTGTCGCTTACATATCATTTCATCAGTCGGTGACTTCTCTGCCCAAGCTGTCGTCAACATCATCCTCGGGCGCACATTCCCCAAAGACCCTATCGTCGGTGAAGAAGACTCTGCCGACTTACGCGGAGATTCCAGCGCATCGCTGCGAGAGCGTGTGGTCGAACTTGCGAATGAGGCGTTAACTGCACCTCTGCAAACGGGAGAGAAGGAGCAGTGGGGCCTGGGCCCCTCCAACGCCCGAACAGCGGAAGAGCTCATGGATGCCGTCGATCGCGGTAACTACCCTGGCGGGCGCACAGGACGTAAGACATCTTCCGGCTCCTGCATATACCTACTCGAGCTCACATGCATGATTAGGCATGTGGACGCTGGACCCCATCGACGGCACGAAGGGATTCCTGCGCGGAGAGCAGTACGCAGTCTGCCTCGCGCTCCTCGTCGACGCACGTGTCCAACTCGGCGTCATCGGGTGCCCCAACCTCCCCGTCGACCCCGCCAACCCTTCCGGCGCACGAGGCTGTATCTTCGTCGCCGAGCGCGGGCACGGCGCGTATCAAATCCCGGTGTCAGCGTCGGAGGCGGCCGCAGGGGCGGAGCGGCGCCTGGTGATCCCGTCGTTCGCGCCCGACCAGCTGAGCTTGCTCGAGAGCGTGGAGAAGGCGCACTCGAAGCTGTCGTTCAACGAGCGCGTGGCGCATCTGCTTGGCGTGACCCGCCCGCCGACCCGCATGGACAGCCAGGCGAAGTACTGTGCGCTCGTGAGGGGCGAGGGTGGGGTGTACCTCCGGATGCCCACTGGCACAGGGTACAAGGAGAAAATTTGGGTAAGCCTTTGTTGATGAGCCCTGTGTGATTGGAAACCATACTCACTGCCATCAGGATCATGCTCCTGGGTCGGTCCTTGTCGAAGAGGCGGGCGGTGTGATTACAGACTCACGCGGAGAGCCGCTGGACTTCGGTTTGGGGAGAACCCTTGGAGAAAACTATGGAGTTGTCGCAGCCGGAAGGGACGTGCACTCCAGGGTCATCGAGGCGGTGAAGCGTGCCAAGGAGGAAGAGGCGAAAGGGGATGCTCAGGGACAGTAATTAAATCTGGATGCGCTATTGAGCTTCCGAGTTTCTGACTATCCATTTATAATTCTCCGCCACAAGGCGATCGCGTGTGTGGTGTAATGGTAACATAGGGTCTTCCCATGGCCCTGCCTCGGGTTCGATTCCCGGCGCACGCATGCCATGTTCCAAATGATCCCTTTTCTCATCTGCGTATTATAGGGGGAAAAAACACTGATCTTCTTTATGTAGTGCGATAGATTCTTTGACAAAATTGTGTCAAGAATATATTGCGGCTAAATATAATTCAGAGTAAATTTTGTGTTGTCCGATATGGTGTAACGGCTAACATTGCCGCCTTTCACGCGGCAGCTCGGGGTTCGATTCCCCGTATCGGAGTGCAGTTTTTTGCTGTTGTTGTCGACCTCGATATACAGTAATGGGCCTCGCAGCAATCTCATCCACTCAGACAGAAATAAGAGCACGTTACTTGGGAATGCAATATGCAGTATATACATTAAATGTCTGTTCACCCGAATCCTAATACAAGTCCAACTAAATCACGCCATCCACGACGAACAGTTATCCTGACGCCGCCTCCGTATTCGTCTGCAAGCCATTCAAGAAATCGAGCATCCAATCCACTGAATGGTGCTAGCTCGAACGACGCAACGTCTTTGGGAGTCAGTACGACAACATCCGGGGGGCCTTCGTGACGTGACTGCGTGCGGCGCTGAGGGAGGAGCTCTGCCAGCCGCTCGAGCATCATCACCGTGTTTGCATGGAACGTCTGGAGGAGCGCGAGAGTCGTCAGCACCTGGCGTGTGCGTCGCGCGCTCCTTCCGGCTTCCACGTGGGTAATCATGGCGAAATCCTTCCTGGGCGAGGTAGATGTGGACAAGGAACTGGAACCGGCATGTGGTTGGCCATCAGTCTTGGCGCTGCCGCTCGTCCAAGTCCAGATCGACATCCCGCTAGAACGCGCGAGCCCGCGCAGCGTGCGCCCCGAAGAGCTTGTCGCGTCAGGTGAAGGCCGTCCTTCGATGCCCACCCCAACGTTCCGCACATACGGGTTCGCGTTCTTGCGCAGGGTGAGGTCGTCCTCGCCCTCTAGGCGTATGCTGCCCCAGTTCTCAGGGCGAGCAGCGGAGGGCGTACAGGATGGAGAGGGGCCACTGCGCCACGAGCCCATCCAGAGCCCGGCGCACATGACGCAGACGTCCTCGTAAACTCTCCAGATATCTGTCCATGAGCTAGTACTGGAACGAATCTTGCTGTCTGTGTTTGTTGATAATGGTTCACAGCAGACATCGTGGTGTTCTCCTGCATCTAGTTGCAGTAGCCGGTCGATTTCGGTCCACTAAAATCGTACTGTGAGGAGACGAACAACGCAAGAGAAATAATGAACCTACGAGTTTTGCATCACTCCAGGTGAACCGTACTACTGACAGCCGATGTGTAGGTCCACGTCCATGGACTTGCTCTGTCGGCTTGCTCACATAGAAGGTCGGGCGGGTATTGGGCGTCGATGTTCGGAGATCAACCAAGAGGTCATAACACTGCGGCTTCTCGAGGAATATGGCGTCCGTTGTGCATGCGATCCACCCGCGACCTGACTTGCTCTCCTCATCAAGTTTGGGTAGATCACTCAGGGTGACCATCCCGAGCACTCTGATCCCTTCTCTTGACTTGCCCTTCGCTCTCCGTGTTGGTGTCTCCTCCCCAATCGTTGTCAGGCCTTCTACCCCAGTAGCCTGGAATTGGTAACACATGTCTGCGGCAACCTGACATAAAATGCACGCAGCCTCGACGGGGGGAAGGGTATATATAAGGATCCGCCGCCGTCCGAGGACATGCTTATACAGGGTGAGAGATGACGGACCGAGGATGCGCAGGAGATGAGGTAGGTGTATGGTCGGGTCCGTATCGAGGGCGCTATCTTCGCTGTCCAGCTCGGCATCCCAGCCTCTCCAACTACCTGTGCCACCGAGATCGGCACGACGTACCTTGCGCTCTTCGAAGAACTGCCGCGCAGGTTCCCAGTCATCGTCCACAGGCACAAGAATGTCTCGATCTCCGAGTGAGGAGTGAATAGACTGGAAGAGCTCCTTCAGAGCTGGGACATGTAGCCAGGGTCGTGGTCGTGCAGACTTGGCAAGGAGGATACCGAGAGAGGAGAGACGAAATCCGCGATGACCTGCTTCTGTCGTGTGTTGACGGTGAAAGACACAGACACCCGGGTGGTCGCCCTTGGTGAAGTACCTAGATCGTCATAATAAAAACTGTACAGAGGAGAGCGTCCAAATATGCCCACACTACGTCTCGTTCCATCAAGTGTAAGCCACTGGGGAGGCAGCTGAACTCGACATGCTGCAGATCGAGGTCTGAGGATGGTCAATGCATGCCGATCTAGAGCAAAGTAGATCCTCGTACCTTCGCTTGCCTTCAACGACCAGTCAAGAACGTTACCTTGAGTCGGATGAAATGCGGCATGGAATATCGCGACTAGAATGCTCTGTAAACGACCTGTGTCAACTGAAGCACAGCATCAGACGCACCTACATCCTGGGGCACCTTTCCCTTCGATTCCAGCGGCTGCATGATGGCCCTTGCACAACGCCACTCGCCGGTGCAACGAGGTATGCAACGAGTGAAGGAATGCTATAATCCGAAACAATGAGAACGCCGCAGTCAATCGTTCGTGAGGAGTAAGTAGGTGGACACTAACGAGCCGTTACCTGGGCGGCTGTGATTTCCATCTATGCTATCGCTTATAAATAATATTACGTAATTACAACGATATCGAAAATTTCCCACATAAGCCTAGCCGATCGCGTGTCTTGTGGCCACAATCGTCCGTCCTTCGTTCACCTTGCTCCCGGACTACAACGCGAACACGCGTTTGTCGTTCCCGGAGACATTTGATGCTCACCATGACGGACAACGCGTTAGCCAATGGACGCCTTCCCCGCGCGAACGGCACAGGAGGCCAAGGCCGCATTCCGTTCAAGAGCAAGAAGCGGATCGCCACCGCTGGACACGGTAGCGACGCAGAACGCGGGGAGCGTAGTGGCCACCGTAGGAGATCCAGCGGAAGGAGTAGAAGCAACGGATCGGCATCACCGCACTTAGTCGTTCCGGAAGCTCACCATGACGGCGGTGCAAGCGGCACCGAAGACGATCGCAGCGCAGAAGAGGACGCTGGCGCGGAGGAGAGTGATCACCTCGATGCTGATGCAGATATGGTGGATTCTGATTCGCACGAGAAACGCGAACGGGGTTGGCGAGAGGTGCGTATGTAGACTGGTCATGAGATGTAGGCCAACTTACGCCCTTTGTAGCTCGTGAAAGCACGCGAAGACGAGCGGAAGAAAGCCATTGCTGAAGGGAAGATGGACGATCCGAAAGTTCCGAAGCGATTGGAAGAAGCCATCACAATGGTTGGGACATGCCAGGACATGTGCCCAAGGTTCGAGCGATACCGACGTGAGAGGGAGAATAACCTGGACAAGTGGGAGGTGGTACGTGCCTTCTACATCATGCCTTTCATCTTCCGGTCACTCCTTTTATATAGTTACCGGGGACAAAACGAGTCGACCACGGACGAGCAGTCAAGATCTATGAGCGTGCGGCAGGAGACAAGACGCTGCCTTCAGATCTGCGGCCGCCTGCAGTTCTCAAGGTATGTATATGATCAGCATTTGGATCAGATAAGTATCTAATGGAGAATTCGCAGAAAACGCTTGATTACTTATTTCACGATCTTATTGAGAGGGGCGGATTCTCCCAGACATACGAATTCATTCGTGACCGTTCCCGCGCAGTCCGCAACGACTTCACGATGCAACATGAACGCGGTGCCATTGCCATCGAATGCCACGACCGCTGTGCCCGCTTCCATATTCTAGCTATTCATCTAGAACGAGACAATCCAGCTTTCTCTCTGCAGATGGAGGAGCAACAGCTGGCAAACAGTATGTCACGTTCTGTCCCTCCATTGTTTTTAGCCCTGTTTTCACGGATGATTTACAGCACTTCAAAGCCTGAAAGAGTTCTATGAAGACCAGCGTGGTAAATATCAAGCACCAACAGAGCTTGAGATGCGCGTATATGGTCGTCTGCTCCACATCCGCAACCAAGTGGAACGAGGCGAGGTCATTCCTGAGGAGATTACATCCAATCCGATCTTCCAGTACACGACGGACTTCCGCAAACGCGTACAGGCCGTGAGCGTGCCAATCACGAAGACCTCACCTCTGGTGGCTGACAGTGAAGCGATGAAGATCTTCGCGAAGCTCGACGCAGTGCTCACACAGCAGGGCAATACCGTGATGATATACCTTGTTGCTTGTATATTAGAGCGGCACTTCGGTCCAATGGCCATCCTCAACATCGAAGGGTTGCGCGGCGACCTTACCATCCCGGAAATTATTGACGGTGTCTCTAGGCCAGCGAGGGTGCGAGCTGCACCTGGACTGTCTGTGTCTAGTCCTAGCGCTTCAGTGTCTAACGCACAGGCCATTTCCTCCGAATCGTTTACATCGAACACGCCTGCATTCGGTGCTTACACTGGAGATACCTTGAAACCCATTGCTAGTACCTCTAAAGTCAACCCCTCGGGGTCTATGCGCTTCGCGTCCGCCGAAGACGCTCGTGCATGGTCTAGATCTGCTGTTATTCCCAGCTGGTCGGAGAGTCCTGCACAGAATATCCCTTCCTCTGATACTGGCGGCGTGTCGATGCCCATCAGCACACCGACGCCGGCCAAGTCTGCATTCAGCAATATCTTATCGACGTCAAATGCATTCAATGCCACTAGTTCAGTCACACCCCCGGCGACATCTGCCCCGGCCAAGTCTGCCTTTGCTACTTTGGCATCTACGCCAAACGCATTCGGGATTTCCTTTGCAACGTCATCTTCAGGCTCGGTGATTAGCAATGACACGCCTAAGTCAGCCTTTGCACCTCCTGCAGTTCCCCCGCCATTACAACCTTCCGTCGCTATTTCCTCCTCTCAATCAGCACCGTCAACGTTGAGTGGCTCAATCGTTACGACGACCGCTGAGTACTCCTTGCAACCCAGCCGATCGGCAGTCTTCCAAAGCACATCTGCGACCGCGACTACAGCCATTACTGCGACACCTGCTGCCGCGGTTACCGAGCCGAAGTCCTTGAATCCTGCCGCACCGTCCTTCCAGCATACAAGGGCTTTACCATATCCTGTCAAAGCGACGCCGCCCCCATCGAGCGCACCGTCACCGCCCGTTTTCCCCTCTGCCTCTATCGAGACTACTCCCGCACGATCGGGGCCGGCCGTTCCACCATATCCTTTTAAATTTCCACAACCGTCGGCCTATGCTGCACCCTCTGGTGTATTCTCTACATCAGCATCTTTCATACCCCCGCCAGCCTGGTCCACGCCCACTCAAGAAACTCAGGCAGAAGGCTCTGTCACACCACGAATAGTCGAGAGGCGGCAAACATTGTGGGACATTCCCAGTTCCGTATCGCCTCAATCACGAGTGGAGACTCCTGCTGAACCCATCTCGACTCCTGCAGAACGGCCACTGACCGTCCAACGTCCAGAATTGACTCCTTTGGCGCCGCCAATGTTAGAGAAGATCCAGCCCGTGGCACTTCCTCCTACACCAACATCGCGATGGTTTGACTCCGGCTCGCAAAGACCTTCCTTTCTTCAAGGCAGGAAGAAGTCACTCCAAAGTTTTCCTACACTCCAGATGCCTGGGACTCCGTCGTCTGCAGAGATATTGAGCCCACTTCAACTCAATACTCCTGTAACGTCGAAATCATTTTTCTCAGTGACTGCTGAAAGTTCAACATCTCAAGAGCCGAGCACTCCGTCGACATCGCGTGTCCGAGCGACATACCTTGAAGGAACTGTTGGGGAATCTCAGATGAACGGGGAAGTTCGGCCTAGCCCAATCAGCAAGGCTGCAGGAGAAGAGCTCAAACAGAAGGCATCCTTGTTTCGATGTAGACTGCTGAAGAGGTCACTTAGACGTTGGAAAGAAAAGGCAAATGATCGTCTCGAAGCTATGGGTGCCTTTGAGAGGAGCGAAATCTACAAGGCGAAGCTTCATCGAGAACGCTTATCCAGCAGTTACAGCACAGGTTCCATCGCAAGTAGATCAAATCACGAGCCAAACAAAAGGAGAAGGGTATCTTCTATAGAACCCGGCCGATCTAGACGTCCTACCGGGCGTATAGAGGGAATACATCTCTGGCCTTTCACGGATAAAGACCTGGCGAAACGATTCAAAGAGGTGCAGCATTCATCCTCGTCGCTTGGCGACCTTTTTGAAAGAAACATAGTTCTCATTATGCTTTGTCCGTTGTCATCAGACTCAAGAAGAACATGAGCGTCGATGGGCCCGAGGATCTTTCTTGCGGTCCATTCGCCAGCATGTGACGGTCTCGTCGCCGGGAGGTCAGCCTTCATCCGAATGGCGTTTGTGGTTATCTATGAATCCAGTGCACGATGGAACTGCGATTTGGCTGGAGCATAAATTTGACGTTCCTGCCTCGGGCACGTGGGACTCGGAGAAAACCTTCTCCATACCCGCGATACCCAACGCACATCGCTCGATATCACGCGGATCCCCTGGTCTCATTGTCTTTGAATGCACGCCTCTCAATGACCTACAAGATGATCTCGAAAAGTTAGTGCGATCCGCCTATCATCAGCAATCACGATGTATGACGTATGAACCTGTTTAGAAAATACCGCGTACTGGATGATTGTTCACGTCTACGTGATATTATCAAGAATCTTCCTGCTGCGGAACACTTACGATTCACTCCAACTCTGGTGGTTCTGCAATGGTCAGCGGAGAAGGAGAATGAGGCTGCTCAGGACTTCGTTAATATGGTGCGTTGTGTGTCTTGCGTAAAAGATGATCGCTTAGACCCTGTGCAGGCCAAGAAGAAAGTTAATCAGGGTGTTCTACGGGATGTTTCCACCTTCATGATACCGTCGACAACAACAGATTTGGACAGCAAGTTCCAAGAGTACCTAGGGACTGTGCAGTTCGATCTGAATGATCGGCACTCGGTGACTATCGGATGGAGAGGTGCGCATCGTCAGCTCAACGAAGGTTCTGCTCGAGCGTTGACAAGGCCACCTAGATTTGGTCAATAATTTCACTGTTCCGTATGCAGCTGCTGTCGCGGATTGGCTGGAGTCATGTTGGGTCAACCAGAAGTGTGAGCTGATATCATCATCCACTCCTTGTGTCATCGCTGAATGTTTCGCAGTGGATGGAGCTCGTTATGGCGAAGTCGTGAGGATCGTCAAGGAGCTTCAGGAGGAAGTCGCGCGTTCCATTTTGAAGGTGGTCGGTCGTGCCTCAGATAACATGGCACCTGCGTCGACAGATTTCGATTCGGCCGCTGCGCTCGGCAAAGGTGCGTAAATTGCCTTCATCATGACAGCATTGTCTGAAGTCGTCTGGAAGATCAAATGCTAGGACCTTTCCTCGACCAGGTTATGGAAGAACCCGTGAATATCGCGGAGCATACAGCTGGGATACATTCAACTTCCCGCTTCTTGCTACCCAAGGCTCGGCTGGAAGATGCTGTCGAACAGCTAGAGTCGATCCTTGAATGTCGCCGCGAGAGCCTGTTTGCAGTTTTGGCCCCTCCTCCGCCGGCCCCTTCTCCGCCGGTTCGTCAGCCCTCGCCCGGGAAACGGGCGGCAGAAGAAGACGATATCAGCGAACGGTCAGTACCCAGTCTCTGCTGTTGACTTGAAGTTATCAGTTCTGATACTGTTTGCTCAGATTGATGGCATCTATATCGCGCAAAAGGATGAGAGCGGACAGTTTTCCCGGCATTGACGAGAGTGTTTCTGCTGAGAATGCTGCGTTCCTGTCATCACCATCACCAGCATCGACGTCTTCTGTGGGTGGTTCGGAAAAACCACGTGTCACTGCTGCTATGCTCCGCTCTCTCGCTCGGGATGTATTGAAAACACATGGAGGCAAACGGACGTGAAAGCGGATTTAAAGATGTTAACTAACTAACACCTCTTCGTTGCTCAGAAGAGGCGATTTCACTGTTCACTCTATCTTGCTCCCGGGACTATACGTTCTGTTCAATCATCATCTGCTGTAACATCTCGCAATCATCGCATTTCAATTCCGTCTGTTTTGTTCGTTGTCTGTTAATGTAGTAGTCGTGTTGGAAGTTATAGGATCAGAGGCTCGAGTTCAACTTCTGTGAGATGCACTGCTCGTTAAGGCGGCTGCTCAGTGGCACATCGCATCCGCACGATGCTCGCTCTGTATGTTCAAATGCATCCCTTCGCCTCACTTGCTTTGAGATTTCTGAAACATAGCACGCGTTGTCGATGTTGCATATACTATATATATAACGCTACAATATTTTGAACCATACAGATCGCATATGGAGAGCGACAAGATTTGTTCGAGCACAAGTTCGAGCAAACGTCTTCTATGAAAAATACAAGTCCGAGCTCAGAAGACAGGAAGTGCGTCGCTGTACCGGATCCGCATCTCTAGCATATCTTCAGCCAGGTCGTGGCCAGTTGACTCCCTCATCATCCCCCCGCCGCATCCTTGTGACGTCGATGTACTGCCCTGGCCAATGCTCCTCACCTTAGACGTACCACTCAGCTTCTAATGTATGAAAAGTACCGCACGGACCAACACTCACTGCGGTCAATGATGTTCATCTCCGTGTCGTCTTCTTCCTCTTCCTCCTCGTTCCGTTCCCATCGATCAAATGCCGCCGCATTCGGGTTGCGTGCACGGTCTACTGTGAGGTCCTTCATGAGTCTATTCATGGAGTCGTCTTTGGTGGCTTGCAGCGTCTGCTCGCGGGCCGCTTTCGCGCGTTCCAGTTCCGGGAGGTATTCGCTGTGGATGATGACGAGCCGTAAGATACAGTGTAACCCGATAGAGCTGATCACTATGAACTCACTTCTCGTATTCTGTTCGAGATGCTTTCACAGCGTCGAAGAACTCCTTTATACCTGCACCTGTCATGCTTGAGACGCCCACGGCCTGTCCACCAGAAGCAGACCGCTGTGAGGTGTTGATTGCGAAGGCAGAGAGGAAAAAGTTCGTACGGTCAAGTGTTTGTAAAATTCGTCGAGCACCAGGCTCATGCTATTCATGAGGCTGTTCATGTATGTCGGCTCGCCCTCTGCGTCCGTCGTCCCCCGATGTGTGGCAAGAGCCTCTTGAAAGGCTTCGAAATCGTGCATCCATTCGACGGCAAAGTCATGCGGCTGGACATCTGTTTTGTTGAAGACCAGGATGAAGGGCAACTTTGTTTTGTAAAGGATGCTGAAAACAGAATCAGTATACAGCATGTAGCGTTGGTAGTTGACGTCAAAACAATCATGCACAGTGAAGGTGTGCACAATAGATGCGACCTGCTGGAGTTTGGACGTACCTGCACGCATATAGCATATTTGACATGAAAGTAGCAGGAGCAGTGGTCCGTGGTGTGTCGATTATGTATGCAACGACCGTCGGTAAAGAAGAGGCCACTGCATCTGTGATGATCGCACCCGAGGCAGACCAGGTGAAAATCTCTATTTGACCCGGAGTATCGAGGATCACATAGCTGAGCGGTGCGAGGGTTAGCGGGACTCAAAAGAAATCAAATTCAAACACGCACTCGACGTCCTCTGCACGCTTCTCTACAAGACCCAGCACCTGGTCAAATTTCGTGGTGAAGAGATTGAGGGCGGTCAAAATCCCTCCGTTCGGACCGAGGTTGTATCTTCATTTCAAGACACAACCGGCAGACAAAATTCAGGCATAACGACTGACGAGCGAGGTGGAATAGCCACACACTGCTTCATCACCTCGTGGTAGTCGATAGTATCCCGTATATCAATATTTGCTTCGAACGGGATATTCGTTACTGCAGGGTCCAGGTTGAGGATGTACGGTGGCGAAGGAGGTTCCAGTGAGTGTAAATACGAGTTGATCCTTTGGACAAACGTAGTTTTTCCTGCGCCAGCCATGCCAATCGTCATAATAACTACAGGCTTTTTCTTCTCCGGCATAGTAGAAGAGCTAGCGGCAGTGTTTTCGGCGGTGGCCATTTTGTGGAAGTCGATGCTGAGGAGAAAGTGCTGAAGCGCCCAAGATTTAAACGAGCGATATATGTACAGACACTTCAGCGTCTCTGCTGTCGCGGCAGTCCATCATCTCCCCCGGCACACCCATCACCTTTATCCTCAATTTCGACATTGCACAATCATCTCATACTTATTAGCACACATCCTGCTAGCTTTTATATAGCCATCGCTGTGAATCGCAGGAAAGGACCTTCCGTAGGTTGATGAGCATATTTGACAGCTTCACGGTGGGTATTTCATGATTTGCGACCGGCGCGTTGACGTCCACTGTTGAATTCGGCTCGCCTTGCAAAGGAAACGCGAGAGTCTACACGCGTTTTGATCTCGTGCCGCAGGCAGCGAGTCACGACCACAGTAGTCTGGGAACGGAAAGGGGCGATTGAGCGCCTCGTTGCACTTATCACCCTCAGCCAAACCAGCTCTGCTAACAATCATTCGTTCATTCGCAGATGGACCCCCCAAGCCCTTTGGTGCGCCCTTTCGCAGCGAGAGACGTTTCTGGTAAGCTGGCGTGTATTGAATTCGCATCGATGTTCAACGGTGATGGACAGGCATCACTCTCCACGTCCAGAGTGGAGGGGATAACTCACCCGAAGCACTGACGTTTCACAAGTCTATCACTCGGGTGGTTACTATCGGACGCAGGTCGCGCGAGTCTCTTCCAGTGATTGAGCGGGATCGCGCTCGATTCCGCTGTCCGGTCATCAGCCGCAGTCATGCCAAGATTACGTTCACAGAGTATGGCAATGTACGTGTTCGCCAGCTCACATAGAGCAAAGCCATTGACAACGATTTCTTGAAGGCATACATCATGGACTTGCACTCGCACCACGGCACCCACATACTCAGACCTGGAGAGAGCGTCTCGAGGCCGATCGAGGCGGAAGCGCCGACCGTCCTTGCGGACGGGGACATCATCACGTTTGGGAAGAGCGTCGGCCACGGCCCCACGCTCGTGCGGCCGGTGAGCGTGCGTGTGCAGCTCCTGTTCGGCACCAATACCGTATTCAACCCGTCGATGCCGCACAATATCTCGTCCTCGGTTTCTGAGAAGGCTTCTCCGACAGAATCCTCGGGCCGCTATGGCGTGTACATATTGTCCGACTCTTCATCATCGGTCTCGGGCAGTGAGTCGCCAGACGTCGAGGAGGTCTCGTCTTCGCAGCCCAATGACGCCGCCCAGAAGGCACCCGGAATGCTGGAGACGCTGCGGCTACTGCCCCTGTTCCCGCTCCGCCTGTCCTGCTCCTCCGACTCCAGATCCAGATCGTCGTCTCCGGTGCGGGTGATTGCAACGCCTCAGATAGAGGAGCCAGCAGAGGACGAATGCTCGGACATGTCACAGTCGTCCGAGTCTGAATTGGACGAGGGAGCGGACGCCCCGCGCGAGTCGAGCATGATTGGCGAATGGCCTCGGTCTCTCAGCCCGCCAAACTCTCCAATGCGCGAGTATAATCTGCAGCTTTCTGTGGATGAACATGCAAGTGAAGAAAGCGACAGTGTCAAGGATGACTTTCCTCCCTTCGAGCCTTTGCCCTTCGGAATCCTCCCTGATTCTTACGATCACGATGTTCATATCGTCGATATGGGCATGCCGCCGCGTGAAAATGAGGAATCGGAAGCGAACGTTGAGCTGAACGAAAATATGTTTCCCGAACCGGAACCGTTGAGGTCGGTGTTCACGCGGTCGCCGACTCCTGCAGTACGGAAATCTGTTCTTCGGACCCCGTCTCCGGAGGTATGGTGTTCTTATGTTCACCCCGTGCCGGAATAGCCCACTAAGTGTAATAGGCTGCTTCACCTCAACCGGACAAGTCGTTGACTGAGCTGGACAACAGAATCAGTGAAGTCTGTGTTAGTACCCGCATCTCATTTGCTCACGATGGTGTTCTTGCTTGTCATACGTCCTCTCAGATGCTGACTGCTCAGCAGGACGATATAGCGTGGTTGCGCATGCTGCGCCGAGAGGATGAAGAGCGTTTTGAAAAGCATGTACAAGAGACTAAGCAGCGACTCGTGCAGCTGGGGACGCAGATGGAGGACATTTCTGCACTCGTCGATGACAACGTTGTTCAGCGCGAAACACTTGAGTCGAATATGTCGGAACGCATGAAAAACATTCAAGAAAGTGTCTTGCGCCTGCAAGAGAAGTTCAATGCGATAGAGGAAGAGCGCGAGAAGACCAAAGCCGCAGATGCCGAGAAGGCCGCGGACCTGAGCTCCATCAAAGATATATTTGCAGGTTCGTGTGACCGTATTCGTCGTGCATATAATATGATGAACGCATGCTCTATCCTGCTTTGTCACCAGACATGAAGAGGATGCATGAGACAAGCGAGCGGCGCATGGTCGAGCAATTCGAGGCTATACGGGCCATGCGCAGGCAAGCAAAGGCCGATGTTGCTCACGCCCTGGCCCAGGTGTCTGCTATCTCGGTTTGTCCTTACCAGTCTGTCTTTGGATGTGCATCTCCTCATTTTTTTGCAGACTGCGAACTCGCTCAAACGCAAGCGCGCGGCTGACGACGAAGATGGTGCAGAGGAAGGGGGTGCCATGATGGGTACCCGTCGCTGGTCCCGCCCTCTCAAGCGCAAACGTGCGATGCAATATGTAGGCGTGATCGCGAAGATGACGACTGCCGCGGCCCTTGGCGCCGCCACCGCCTGGACGGCCCTTGCGTTCGCTTGAAGTCTGGTCATCAGACATGGACATGATTCCTGCGAGGAGACGAGAGTGTACGATAAACGCGAAGCAAGCAGTCCTCTTGTGTCTTTCGTCTAGACTTTACGGCTACGAATTAGGCCGTTGTACAGGTGCACTCGTTGCATCGAGATTGGATTTCCGTTGTATCATTCCACACGTACACGCTCTTTGTTTGTCGCTTACTACGTACACATTCATTGAATCGATTACTTTTCAAGCTGTCACACTTGCCCCGGCTTGTAAGACTCCTGAGCTGTACCTAGTCAGCTAAGTGTCCATACAATCTTGTCCGGTCTCCCACGCCACAGGCGCGTTCCATATCAGCCACACTGATTCAGGCGCCATCATCATCCAGCCGGCTCAACACGTACGCTCAGCATTCCTTTCCGGCGTCCCGCGAGTTCGACCATGCAAGTCAAGTAGCGCCAAATGGAACGTTGCTCAAAGCCAAAGAGGATTGTCGAATTGAAGGCAACGTACCGAGCGGAAGTAAGTCTGTTCGTCAGCAAATGTGATCTGGCAGATGTAACCATGTAATCTCTATTGCAGATGAAGCCAAGTTTCCCAACAAACTCCTAAACGTGTGTTCAGCTTTCACGTATAATGCTACTTCTCGGATGTTGAACGCTGATGTCCAGTTAGGAATTTGGCTGTGTATGTGAGCTCGTAGCTCAATCTGACCATCAGCAATCCTACTTCTGACAATTCGGAGTTGCTCGCTGTTCCGGTTCCGAACAGATATCCTGTCATACCGATCATAGGGAAGTCTCGGCGGCGTGAAAAATCGTCCTGACTGAAAATACAGCTGAACAAGCTGGACGCACGCGAGTCATTCATGAATGTAGGAGGCTCAGGAATGCGGCCGAGTATAGGCGCAATCCCCGCACTAACAACCATCTTATAGTCTAATTGCTTTTGAGGACTGCGCGAGAACCCAAAAGCCAGAAGATACACCGCAGGTTACTGGTTCATAGAATATACGGGAGCGAGCGGGGCGGAAGACCGCCCATGGTTGCTCAATTAGCCTGCCGTTGACTGCCAGTCGGTATTTGGGAGGCACATCTGAATGATGTTCCCGCACTATTCCTGTTATGCTGCTTCTCCGCACGCTGGACACACCCGATCAGTGCGCCCAGCGCCAGGTGGTTAGACCACGCCACGACATCCCCTTGGGGAACCGTGTTGGCGTGGTCTACGATCTACGTTCGTTTCATTGGAGAAGGCATCCACACAGCGCCGGAGGAATGTATAAGTGAGACTATTCACCAGATGACGCTGTCTGCTACGACTGATCATCCGACTAGGTGCCGAGGTTGCAAGCGGGGTGGTCGTGCGGTTAGTCGGTCATTGATATCAACGCGTTTCATGACTACCGCTCAGCGATGTTGGCGGGACGAAACTGATGCTTACGTCTACCCTTGGTGAACGGAAGTCTTGCCTAAATTAACATGCTAAGCAGAAACGTCCATTCTAGCAGGACACATTCTTGGGCATAGAACCGCTCGGCCCAGCACGCACCGCTACTGCACCAGAACGTTCACATACGGTCCAGGTACACATTCAGGCGCCTTGCAAATTCGCTCGGGATCTATCAAATTCTACGGTCGGGCACCCCCGTCTCCGACGTCGTGCAACTGTTGTCAAGTGGCGTAACACCACCGCCCATGCGGGCTTTGCGGCAATGCCTATCTTCACTAATCGCACACTCAGCATGCTTGTTCCAGGCCATCAAGGGCATGAGAGCGAACGCAGGCCATGATTCTCACCGCACCAATCAATCATCAAAAAAACGCAGTAACGCCACGACACTGATACCCGGCTACGCAAAGTGAGTAATAGGCACCTTATTGTGTGTCATATCCGTAACTTATGTATAATGTACATGTAGACCTTCCCATGTTGCGGTGGAGCGCACACTGCCATCAGCTATCCGCAATATCACGAGGAGACACCCGCTCTCTTGATGCACTTATCTTGTTGATATCAGGCTACGCCATCGTGATCCAATTACAAATATATGGTACAAAGGGGCTAACCAACAACGCTCATATTTTCGGCTGGCCTAAACCTGATCACTCGTTTTGTACATTAGCTGTTGTAGGCTCTTTAGCAACGCTAAGAACCCGCGTACCTCGTATGGATTACAATGGAATGAAATCTCTTTGTGTGGAATGACAACGTCCGAAGTTTGTGATGTGGCCGTAAGTTTGCTATTGTTCTTCGAGTCGAGATGAATGGGAGTGGCACTGTGCTGTACAAGCCGTCCAGTTGCCTGTTCTAGCTGCTTATGTAATCATTCGTGTTGCAGACTAGAAGTGCACCAGCGCCCGCTTCTTTCAGTCTCTACCTCCTCCTTCCCCTCCAACCACCGTCTTTACGTCCTTTTCCTTTCGATACGCTCGCTAGGACCAACCCTCGCCTCAAGAGCTGGTAGGCTTGCTTGTCATGGATCGGTAAGATAAAGAACCTCTCGGTGTGGCGGCTGGTTGGATGCTTAATGTCATCGTTTGCAGCTATAAGAAGCTGGAGAAGGTTGGTGAGTAGTGTCAAGCTCCTCCAGCTCGAGCTGCTCTTAAGCATCCGTTGCGTTTCGGTCACGAACAGGGGAGGGTAAGTGCTCATGTCTTGAATTCATAAAACCTCCTATTCACGATCGTCCGCGGCCACCGTTAGGCACCTATGGCGTTGTCTACAAGGCGGAAGATGTGACGACAAACCAGCTCGTGGCATTGAAAAAGATAAGACTTGAGGCGGAAGATGAGGGTGTTCCGAGCACAGCGATCCGTGAGATAAGCCTTCTGAAGGAGCTGAAGGATGATAACGTTGTTAGGTATGTTCATCGTACGTTTACAACTTTCTGTCTTACACACCTTCATTCGATGGTGTTATATATTTTCATTGTCAAGATTGCTGCATGGCTGATGGCTCACTTCTTAGACTTCTCGATATCGTCCATGTTGACACGAAACTCTTTCTGGTGTTTGAGTTTCTGGATGTTGACTTGAAGAGATACCTAGAACAGGGGAACAAGATGGGCAATCCCATCACTCCGGACATTGTCAAGGTGCGTCCATGACTCTTTTCTAGACAATCGTGCGACATTGCACAAGAATCCTGCGCGATACAACGCGCGAACGTAGTGTAATTCGCGTCGTAACGCGCCTGAATGGGAAACGGGGGAAAGGATGTTAAAGTGGCGAATCGGTCACGTGACCTCGTGTTCCTCCGCGCATTGTGTCATCTATTGTGTCTCGTTGTAACTGACATTGATATCCTAGAAATTCACTTATCAACTGTCGTCCGGTCTTTTATACTGTCATTCGCACCGCATTCTTCACCGCGATCTCAAGCCACAAAATCTTTTGATCGACAAATATGACAACTTGAAACTCGCTGACTTCGGTCTTGCCAGGGCGTTTGGGATCCCGATGAGGACATACACTCACGAGGTGCGCTTTTCTCGTTGTGACGTTTGCTTGGATGCAAAATCGTCGACTTTGTCGCGTCTGCTTTAACGTATATTCGAATGTTTACGCAAATCATGCCAGGTCGTCACGTTGTGGTACCGCGCTCCGGAGGTCCTTCTTGGCTCTCGTCATTACTCGACGGCAATCGATATGTGGTCGGTAGGCTGCATATTTGCGGAGATGGTCATGAGGGGTCACCCGCTGTTCCCCGGTGACTCAGAGATCGACCAAATCTTCAAGATATTCAGGTCAGTACGTCTTTTGTGTCTCTTTGACATATCGTGGCTTCAGATTCCGCGCGAAGATACGTTGCGAGCAATGTTTGTCCTGGATACCTTCTTTCATATGTTGTTTGTAAGCTGAGTCCATCTGACTAATTAATCTTCACATTATGCCTTACAGGGTCCTCGGCACACCGACCGACGAGGTGTGGCCCGGAGTTCGGCAGTTGCCTGACTATAAGTCGACATTCCCTAACTGGGTGCCTCAAGACCTGGCTGACCATGTTCCGATGTTGGACGATGACGGGATCGAACTGCTCAAGGTGGGCAGTCGCCCAACGGCTTGCACTGCTATATCGTCACACTTACTTCTCTTATTGCAGATGATGCTGATATATGATACAAGCAAGCGCATCTCAGGTATGTTTCCCGCCTTCGATCTCGCTTGCCATGATGATCCACACCACATCTTGCCAGCTAAACGCGCCATCATTCACCCGTACTTCGCCGACTTTAAGCTTTGAAGATCGTTTCGGACTCACTCCATCATAGTTCATTCGCCCTTCATCTTCGTTCTGCATGTCCATTTCCACAATTTCACACCTTCAATCACGCATTCCATTGTCACGCCAATACATACAATGTCCAATACAGTAAACCCGCGTATACTCTTCTGACACTGTCTTTGCATCTCATTCCGTTCGTCTATAGCAGCCTGGCATGTCATACCGTTGCCTTCGGTCATGTCTCTATATCAACATCAAAGATTGTTATGCTTGTTGTACGCTGGGTTCGCCTTCATACAGTGGTACCGCTACCAAATCGATTTGCACTTTCGGCAACGCTGCGCAAGCAACCACATTCCTGCGAAAGGTGTAGTGGACTGTAGTGAACCCTACGAAAAAACGTCGAACTGCTAGTCCCCATGGAACCATTGAACGGCCAAAATATTCGACCATCAGTCACAGGTATGCGGCAAAACGAACGAACGAACGACAGAGAAACGACGGAGCATACGATATTGTCATGAGAGAAAGGAAGGGGAGGGAACAACCAAAGTCCGAAGACGGGAAGGAAAGATAGCGAAAGGGAGAATGCTGGTTCAAAGCGGTCCCACACCGGGACGAGTGAAGTCAGGGAAATTGGGCCAATTGCCAAGTTCAGCCGGATCACCTCCAATGCGGACCCACAGCGAGTGCGAGGGAGTAGGGCCGTCGAGGACGAACAGCTGGTGCCAGCCGGGCGGAGAGACATAGGTGTTGGGAGGGGCCACGACGGTGCAGAGGTTCTCGCTACTGCAAGAGAACTCAGGGAAGAGCGTGCGACCGCCCATGTTGTTGCCGTGTGTGCTTGATGTCGCTGTAATCCTTGTCTGAGCCAAACGTAATGCAACTACGTTGCGGAAGTCCAGAGCTTACCCGCTACTAGAGACACTCTCATCGTGTCCGTGGTGCCTTCGTACAGGGTCACGTTGATTTGATAAGTGCCACCGTAGTCCCAATCGTTCTCCTCCACAGTGACTTCGGGCTGAGTTCGTCCTTGAGACAGGTAAGGAGGGATATAAACCTCAACTCTCATCTCCTCAGGTAGACCAGGAGTCTCCGGGTCACTACCGGAGATGAGGACACGGCCGTCCGGAAGAAGCTAGAGTACCGTCAAACGTATCGTCAAGTAAATCGAAAAGGTAAAGTTATAAGGAGGACGCACAGTTGACTCGGAGTGATACATACGGGCAACGATGGTGGTATTCAAGATTGACATGCGCTGATGCGCCGGTTGAGTGGGATCATAGAGCAGTGCCTGATAATTAGGGTCGGAACCGAGGCCGAAACCGGCTACACCAGCCTGTGCGCCGTTCACGATGAGGAAGGTACCGTCGGGGAGCGCTGTATAATTATCAAAATCAAATACACGGCCTTACGCACTCGGTGGCATTACGAAGACATACCAGACTAGCCATTGGTATGACGGTAACGATTCATCGTCATTAAAGTCAGCCTGTGCTCTTCAATAGTGCTGAACCACGGACATACCATGCATGTCATCACACGCTTTGAGGGCTAAATCGCAGTGGAAACTCAATCAATGCCAGAATCTAGTTCACGTCAAGACATACCATTCTTTCTATCGTCCACTCCGGATTCTCGACTTCTGGTTGGATACTAACACAGTTATCAAGCGCAATGCCGAAGTTGGATCCACCGCATACAAGGAGCGTAACCGGGTCTGTGTATGGTGCATACTGAGGGAGCATAACAGTCGTGGCCTCCATCGGATATGTTCTTCCGGCGAGGAAGCTCGTAACGGACCCCGGCATGTTCGGAAGAACTGTCAATGTCTCGAACGTCACAGGATCCAGGATCCGTGCTTCGTTATAGTAGCCTATGGATACGGGTGTTAATGCGGTCCAAGAAAATCCGACATGAACTGCTTACCGATGAAGATATTACCACTGGGGAGGATATGAAGGAATGGATAGAGGTTGTTGGGATCAGTACGGTTCAAATAGTCAAGGAACATGTATGTAGGTCCTCCCTCTGGAGTCGGGAGAATCTCGAGGGTGGGTTCAGGTGCACCGTTACTGCCAACCTCACCGCCTACGACAAGAACACTCCCATTGGAGAGGACCAGAGCTGAAGGATACCAACGTCCTCGCTGCGTTGCCGTTAAACGTCATGCACTTCATCTGTGAGGTAAAAAGATAACAACGTACCTGCAAACTCAACTCTTGCCAGTTCTCCTCCCAGTCGTTGGTGCCGTTCGCACCAGGGCTGCCGTCGGGCGTGTACAGTCTGACGCCGTAGGTACTCTCAACGCTCCACCCGCCCACGTTGAGATGTCTAGCGCCCCTGTCTGGCAGAACAACAGCGCCAGAACAGAAGACATCAGTCTTAACGTGCATGGTACGCCAAGCCAGGTCAAAGTTATCCGTAAGGCTGAGGTCGAGTTCGTATGCACCAGTGGAATTGTCGAATTCACTAGTACCCCACTTCTCCAAGAAAGCAACCTTGTTGTTGATCCCCAGAGTAGCTAGAAGAGGAACCACGACACCTCCGATTAGGAACTGTATCGAAGCAGTTAGCGAGAGAGCGGCTACAGTCGCCAAACTGTGACTTTACCTCGTATTGGCCAGTGACCTCTGGGGTGTGCCATACGTCCAGGCTGCCATTCCAGTAGTATAGCTAAAGCGGGAATTGAGTTTTGGGCGATGCCACTCTGGACGATGTGTCCACAAACCTGCAGTCGTTCTGGCCCACCGCATAGATGTTCAGGATCACCAGAGCAGGGCATAGAACAGTCAGACTGTTCAGAGAAACCAGGGCTATTCGTGAGGACATCCGAAATGTCTCCACACCCTGTGGCAGTGTCAGCACCCGGTCCTCAGCGAAACGTTGCTATACTGACAGCACTCATCTCCGTACTCCATTCCTGCAGCTGGGTAACCAAATAGGGCACACTGGTTGAGACATGCGTCGACAGTGTTGTTATCTGTCCATATGATCTGATACGGGAACGTTCTGTTGGCGCCGGGTTCCCTGATACAGGCGTGAGCTAAGCCTGCACGAGCCCACTCTGAAGGGGGCGTACTCAAGACAACCCTGGTACTGCCATTGACCGGGAAGGCTAGTATTCTGAGGTACTGGGACGGGGTAGGCAGTGACGCTGCCAGTGGATGTGTACACCTGGGTAAATTCAACATGAAGAGAGAACTACCAATGATAAGAATGTAACCATACCGAAAGTCTGTTCGGCCCGCCACAAGCCTCTCTGATTGGTCCAATTGTTAGCCACAGGACGAATAAATCTGGAATGATACGAACGTCGAGTTCCCTCCACATCCCATGTCACAATCACTCTCGTCGGCTATTACAGCACCATCGACCAAGGCATCCGCACAGACTACGTAAGGAGAATAATCAGTAATGCCCATATATGGGCGCGGAGGTGGCTTACAGCATTGCACACTGTACTCCAGTCCAGCTAGCGTGTAGTTCTGTCCTGCACAGCTCGCGATACAGCTTTCCACCGTCAGATACTGATTATCCGGAAGTTCATTAGCCATGACACGACCATAGGCATCATCCCTGAACAGACTGATAAGCCAAAGAGACCGACGATATGACTATGTCTTCTCACACATAGCAGGCAGCATATTCCCATGGAGAAGGAAGATCAGATGACACCGGGTAAACCGAGCTTGTGCCTCCGCCGCCTCCACCACCTCCTCCTCCACTCGTCGGGGGCGGAGGCGGAGTTCCAGTGTAGTTATACACCTGTAACAACATCAACAGGAATCCGAGGTGCACCTTCGTGAAACTCACATTCAGAGCATCTGAACCACCGCAGTGTTCCGAGCTGTTACCAGCACAGACCATGTTACAAGAATCCAGAGCGATGGGAACCGCGCCATTATCGAAATCAAGGCCGCAGACTACAGGATTTTGTGAAGAGAGAGGGCAACATAGTGAATGGAGCAGCTTACAGCATTGTGTGGAGTACTCCATTCCAGCTATGCTGTACCCGGCATTGTAACAGGCTGTGGTGCATGATTCAACATCAACACTGCCATCGACGGCTGGTGATGCTGCGAGCGCGCGTGCGTTAACGGAATCACTGAGCGATGGCATCAGAGGTGAGCTCCTCGTGAGATTTTATGTACCCACTTGTAGCACCCAAGCGAATCCCACAGGCCGACACTAGGGACAGTGGTAGGTGGAGGAGGAGGTGCGACACCACTCCAGTATAGGTTGAGGCGATCTAGGAGCTACCATCAGCAGGAATCGACTGGGATAATATATTCATATATTCTCTCACTTCCGGCACCGCAAATCTCGTTGGCGTCTCCACTGCACGCAGAATTGCACTCTGAGGCATTGGAATGGGTACCACCATTTTCTATGTCATTGCCGCAGTCTATCACAAATCAGTGTCACAATGTATTGGCATTGAGTAACGACAGTACGCACAGCACTCTTGCGCATACTCTACTCCGGCGTAGACATACGTGGTAGACAGGGAGTCACAGAAGTTGATGCAAGACTCGACCGTCATGTTGTCCGTGCTGGTATAGGATGCGCCGGTCAGAGTCCGCGAAGCCGTATTGTCCCTGTAATAACGAGATTAGATCACTACAGCATGCGTTTTATCGGGCAACGGACGTATAGCATCCTTGTGATGTCCAATTACTAGGCAAGTCAGAGGGAGGTGCTGACTGGCGTCGATGAATATGAGGATTAGGATGGATGTGGATGTGAGCCGCTTGAAGCTGCCACACACGCCAAAGTGTCAGAAAGTATGGACTCAACAAACATAACGAGTTCGAACGTACCACAGGCAGCAGTGCAGAAAGCACGGAAAACGAACGGATGAGGATGGTCATCCTCACACCCTACAGACAAAAGAGTGTATCCTGGGGGGGTGATGATCGCTCGAGGAGCATCGAGGACTCTTAAGTAGGTCTACGCCCTGCACACGCACACCAGCTGACTTGGAAATCTCGGATCCTTATGTCGCTTTGAGAGACGAAATGGGCATGCCCCTGCTTCGTCCCGTCTCTATCCGGCCGTCATGTTGACCATTCGTTCCTGGCGAGCTTCCTTGCTACGCCACATCAGGTCAGTTGGTCTCGTACTTGACAGCAGACAGCGTGTCTCGAAGCATTCAAGTATACCCATTGTACAGGGCAAGGCACGCGCATTGAAGCGCCCTGCACCGAGGGCGGCATCAAGGATTTTTTTTCAATTTAGAATTGTGGTCGTGGGCCTTGATAGAATGCCAGACGTAGCAAGCTGCACAACGGACTTCGAAAATCGAGACTTTCTGTCATTGCAAAAGGATGAGAATTTGCCTGTGAGGTAGAATGATCATGATGAGGTGGGATTCCTCGTGAGGATCTGTGGCACGAGAATTCGCGGAATGATCCTCACTGATTTGACAGCTCGCTGCCGTTCTCGCTCCAGGAAAAACCATTGTATGCATGCAAGATGCAATGTGTGCCCTCTTCCGACTCAAATGCCCAGCTTCGTTGCAACGGAAGGAGAACATAAGCTAGCCAAACTAAGGACGCTCGACTCTTGCCGTCGAAGCGCTTGACAGGGAAGGCTCACTAGGAGAGCCGATACATTAATCACGGTTCAGAAAGGCACGACTTCGTTGTCCATCAAGGAGGCTAATCTGTCCGAAGAATTGAATCTTGATGAAGGAAGTAAAGACGGATCATGCCCGCCATCGCCGACCAGAAGGAGCAGTTGAGGACGCCTTTCTCATATAATGACGGGAAGATAGTCTTGGCTCCCTATCCGTTCGGCAGACCGAGTCCGTCTTGTATGACGTGAGCATTCTTTAGCACCGATGAGGAAGACTTGCATGGCGGTGAGGCGCATGATGCCGTTTATTGGTCATCGTGATGCACAAAGGTCGCAGGAGGTACGTTATTGAACTACGGAACGTACACTCGTCAGACCTATAACGCACTGGACATAGACAGTCGAACTAGGCTTACAGCTCAGTGCACTGAATGAGCTCGCACCTCAAAGCTTGAAGACGACGGGTGATCGCGTAGATCAATCATCAAGATAGGAAGGTTTGTTTTGTTCCTCTGATAGATTCTGATCCGGTCACACCTCTGGGGAAGATGCACAAGGATCTCCACATAATGGCTATGCGCATTCCGGTAGAGTTTGCGTGCATTCATGAAAGGCAGTCTCGTTCCCCTGATCGACCGGTTACTGCCAAGACATCAGTCTACCTCGACATCCCATTCGTCCATGCAAATGCCGCACATACCGTGTCAACTAGCAGGTGGAAGATGATGCAAGACCGTCAATAGTGCAGCAAGATGATAGAGCATCGTCTTGTCCACAAATTGGTCAAATGTTGAACCATTGGACGCAGGTACAGACAAACAACTTCGAGTCGGAATGACACTTTTCGGGCAGTCCTTCTATGGATGACTATCAACCGTAGAAACAGTTGAACGGAACCTAACCACCGAACCCAGTGTATATTTCACACCCGGTGACATGTACCCGCACCGGATCAGCTCATACCGACTATTGTGCAAGCGATGTCGGGCGTGCCGTCTGCATATCGGAAAGCGAGCTTGGAGGGCACTTGCTGATAGGAACGCGCTCTGGCACGCACTCTTGGCATTGTTATGTCCGATGTCTGAAAGTATTGATTCATTCGAGATGACCTTGATAGTCACCCGAACTACGAGCTTTGAATTATTTGACGCCGCGATGAACGCGCAGAGCACGATTTGTGACCATAGGCGATAGCGTCTGTCCGAATGTGTGTACGAATCAATGATTATTCGTCGGCGTCCATTAGTCGCACCTACGGCTACGCGGAGCGCAACTTCGCTCACGCATCATTATCACGGCCCTACGGAACCTCCGACTGCATATGTGGTCCATCGTGACATGTGAGTCGTGGTCTGACCACAGAAGGGTCGATATCGAACAGCGGGCTTAACCCGCATGGGCCACCTTCCAGAAGTGACGAATTCTTCCGGGCGCGCGGTTTGAGTTCGTCGGGACAGACTTCGATGAGTGACCTGGTGGATTGAGAGTTTGCGATTAAGTCATACTCGGGGTCTCATGTCGTTTCAGGCCTGGCCGTGCGGAAGGCGAGGAGAAGCCGCCAAACGTACCTCCTCATCAAAGATTGCCAGGGCCGCATTTAGATGATCATTATAAGAATTGGGGTAAGAAATCCGTCCAGGACATTGGCTACCAGTAACCACCACCAGAAACGGAAATAATTCCTCCGTTCGCAGTCTATAGCGCGGGTCGAAGTCTCGAACGTTGGCAGAAATAGAGCTTTGAATTGACAATCCTGTTTGACCTGGCTTCCTGATGCGCGATTTCCAGCTACCGAGACATCAGAATTAACAAGGTATGGAACACACCTTCACCTTCTGGGAGTGGAACACCTTCGAGAAACACGGATGTATGCGTCCCTGCAGAGTTGAATGAGGGTCCTGATCAATTGAGACCCTGTGGCTAGGGAATCCACAAAGAACAGTCATTGTCCTGCGCCAAGTAGGAACCTGTCATCTGCAGAGTCCCTGACGAAGATGAATAACGTCGGATCGAGTACTAATGCGTACTCGCCCATGAGCGACGCTCGATAAGCAGGGACATATCTCCGAGAAGTAAAGCGCCAGGATATCCAACGTCAGAGCTTGTGGATATCAGACATGCCGCAGAGCGCGGGCTGCAGAAAGGGTCGCATCAGTAATGGCAGCACAAGATATCCGACCACAACCATTGAGGATATAGGAAGTCCATCAGTGATCACTGCTGGTGATTATTGGCCTAAGAAGGAGCACGCACTTATAGCATGAATCGTGCCATTTTATCGACTCCCTCCCGAACTGTGAGAACGTCTCAAGATCAAAGCGCATACACTGAGCCCTTCGGCTTCCGTTCGTAGTGTAAGAGAGCGCCCGCGGTGAAGAGAGACAGTTGGTGGCTTACAGCGCCTTGCATAATTGCGTGAAACAGCGCGGAAAAAAACCTTGTTTGTACGGGTGATATAGACTAGTCTCCACACTCTCTTGGCCCTGCGATGACCCCTGGTCCGTCAGTTCAAATCCATCAAGCTTGACACGAGCGAGTGACTCCGTTAAGCTGCATCACTCGTAGATTCATTCGTGCTGCTTTCAGTACCGCAGAACAGCCAGGCACCAAGGAATCGATTTGTCATCATAGACGCACCGCTTCCCAGCCGCCCGTTCAGTCATTCCTTCCCTGACTTGTCCACCGATGCCCGAAATCATAGCGCATGGTACCCAGCGCATCGGGTGCCAAATTAATCTCCGCGATGTAGTCGATGCGTGTATTTGAGGTCCAGAGAACGATAGGATTGAAGGTGGACCCTTACCTGCACGACTGCACGGTCCTGAATGATAGTCGTCCCGTTCTAGCCTCGGTTTTTAGTAAGCAGAGTAACGAAATCTGTTCCGCCAATGGTCGTGAGCCTCGCAAAGGCTCACCGAGTTTTACTAAGGCCGCTCCAATCCCGCTTCGTAGATTGGTCCATGTGGCAACAAGGCCTCATGCAGTGAGCATGAATAGATTGCGCGACGAGTAGCAATACATACAAAATTGTACAGAGTCAACGAGTTCTTAAACAGTCCAGGCGAAGTAAACCACAACGCCCCGTAGCGGTGGCCTCGACGACTTGACTGTACACGAGACTCGCCTGCTGGAAGGAGAATGACAGATGCTGGGAACGTGGGGCCTAGGGCAAAGAATCGCCGAAGAATGGACGCCCAGGATCCCACGACCGTCGAACCGGGGATCGCGCACCATTGAATCGTATCGAGACGGAGTTTCATGGGTCGGACTTCATCGAGCGCGGTGATGTTGCTCCGCTCAAGTCTGAGCCAACGAGACGGGTTCCGGCGCAATGCGAGGACCTGGACATCAGAGCGCGCTGGCAATTGACTGCAGGGGCCGCTCGCGGTTAGAGCAGTATATTGATGCCATTTGAACGGCTGCAATGTCGGCGAGAATGTGATATCAGCTCCACACCAGGACAAACTTGGAAGCCGAAGAGTGCAGATAGCTGCACGCAGCTGTACGATAGGACTGGCTGCGACCACACGCCGCAACGGTAGACACAGCGGCCAGCATCCCCGCCGACGACGAGCAGCAATTTGGCCCTGCCAGTGCAGCAAACGACGTCGCGGACAGAGAGCGAGGTAAGTTCCCACGGTCTGCATATTGTGGCGTGTGCGGCAGGGCGGGGCGCGAACCTTCTTTGCCTCCTCCCACCCCGACGAAATCTTACTCGCGGTCAGTCAACTTTGTTTTTGAAACTTTATACTCGGATTTTCGCTGACGATCGCCTCATGCTCTCATGCTCTCACCGCCTCCGTCGTCGACAATGGCCAACACTCTGCTGCGATGCCCTGATATAGGCTTTCCGCCATGTCCCACGATCCTCAGTCGCCTTCCTCCACATCCAACAACGCCAACAACACATGGACTGAGCCACCATGGACTGGCTGGATAGACACTACCGGCGACGCCCTCCTCATCCTTGAGGCCGCCAGGCGGGGCCTCATCCCTCGCGTCACCCGGCGCCTAGTCGACTCTGAGCGCAAGATGATAACCTCTGGCTCCGTCTTCGTCTTCGACGAGGACGAGAGCGGGATCAAGCGTTGGACCGACGGCTTCTTTTGGAGTCCGAGCCGTATTCTGGGCAATTTTCTGCTCTACCGTGAGACCGAGAAGCGAGGAGCTGGCCATCGGAGCGCTCGATCAGAGCAGAACGCTGCGGAGAGCGAGGACGGTACTAAGCCTGAGGGGCAGACACTAAGCCGGCCGAAGAGCGAGACACACCGTTTGGTGGGCGTCGACCGCCAGCGGGAGCGCAGCCTGGTCGGCAGCCTCACCAACAGTTATAAATTTAAAGCTGGCGGGATGATGAAGAAGGTATGTGTTCTTGTTGACAATGGCGCCTGTGCGGGTCGTCACCTCCCTTTTTCTTGTAGACATTCTCGCTGTCAATTGGCGGCGTTGCGCAGCACCTCATCTCATACTACAAAATCGAAGATGTTGAGCAGGGCAGGCTCCGTTCGCCGTCGTCGCTGCCGGAGCTTGCCGCGCTCGACATCAGCCCCGAGTACCTCGACAAGACGCACTTTCGGAACCCGCCCAAAGTCGAGATCGGCGTCGATGGTATCCCTCGCTACCGCGGCGAAGCGGATGACACTGACAGCTCTCCTCACTTGCTGACGTCGCCGCTCGCGTCTGGGCTCCCGCTCTACCCGGACGCCGAGTCGGGCTCGCACAAGCGCGCAAAGCGGTACGACCCCTACAGTGGCAACACCACAAAACGCAAAGGCAAGTCCAAGGGCGCTGCAGCGAGTCAGGACTCGTCTACGGCGGATGCGTCTTCCCAACCGGTAGCTGTCGCGGTGCACCAGCCGCAGGCAGGCTACCCCGGGCCAGAGATAGCAAGCGGCGTGCCTCATTATGGGCCGTATGGCTATTACCAGGTGCCTCCTCCTGGCTATCCTACCGCGCCGATGTATCACCCCGCCGCATACTCTGCGCTCCCTCCTCCGCCAACAGGCTCGCCACTCCCGCACCAGAGTCCCACGCCGCCGCAACAAGCCCCGCCCCCGCCGTTCTACCCTGGATATGCAGGCTCACCAGTCGAGCCACCGCATCCGAGTTCAGCGCAATTGTATCCTTCATACTACGCACCTCCTCACGGGTACGCGGCCTACCCCGCCAGCGTCTCGTGGCCGCACTACAGCTACCCTGCACCGCACAGTGCGCAGCCTCCTGCGGGCGCCGCGGGTGTGCAGGACACCGACGGCGGCGACGATAGCGACGGTCGTGGGGAAGCCGGTGGAAGCACGGGGGCATAGATGTGTTCTCAAATTGGATATATGCATTCGTGTCCGTCTGGTCACGATCTCTCTGCCTTTCGCCCTGCTCTGCATGTTGCTTTCGCGTATCTCCCACGTCGACGTCTTGGCTTCTCGGCTATGCTATGCCCGCTCTCTTATACCACAGCTTAGTTGTATTCCCCTTTCTCGTGCCAGTTCATTATGTCTCCGCCTCGTCCTGGAAGAATCGTCTGGTGTATATGTGTATCCTTAAGTCTGCCCCTTCATGTGACGTTGTACAATAGTGAATGAAAAGAACATAGTTTATCATGTTCGTGGAGCCGCTTTGAACGTGACGCTGTTGACTAGGGAGGTCCGCTGTTCCTTCGTGACGGGGAATCGATACCCCAGGTGTCAGTCACGTGCTTGTATTTAATCGACAGGCACTACGCTGAATTGCATGGTCCGTGCGCAGAGTATCAAAAGAAATCTTCCAAAGTTGAGGGTCATTAAAAGACAACGCAGGATCGTGGCTCTCAAACAGGATCTCTACAGAGGTCTTTGTTCCATTCATCCAGTCCAGCGCCACGGCTTAGCGCTCAGCATTGCGCGCGCTCATCGCGCATCGTACTAAACATTGAACAACACGAGCCATCTTACGGAAATCGCGCTTCATCGCATGCAGCAAGAGGCAGCAAGAAAATGATAATTGAATTGAATATTTCAGCCTTGCCCATCAAGTGAGTGATATTGGAAACCCCATTTTGCACCTTTCTTGTGCATTGATTTGCTCTCGTGATTGACTCAGAAGATGATAGGATGTCTAAGCGGGGTGTCAAAGAAAGTTCACAAGTCTTCATATCGTTCTAGTCGTACGAGTTGGTAGTTTCGTTGCGGTAACAGCGACCTCCAGCAAAAAGTCGCGCTTTGAGCGAGAGCAATATTTCAGGCCTTCAGGCCTAGAGTAGGTTTGCATCCACGAGCAGCGGTACGCAACCTTGGATGCTCGTCGCCAGAAATACCTCGTCTTCATGTACACGCTCCGCACTCAGCAAGGAGGTTTTCGCCCAGGCGCAAACTCCAAAGTGGCGCACGCATCTCCGTCGTCTCAATGTATTAATCGCCGCACATGCTACGAGTAACGACAGGTCACAAGAAAGGATGGCACAGGCAAGCAAGTACCAGACGTTGGGCCTCCTGGAGCACTTTGAATGCCTCCCCAATCTCCATCTCCATTTCCTCTTCCGCCTCCCAGTCGCGATTGTCCGTCTCCATACCCGAAACCTGCAACCCCGTGCGTAATTCCACTACCGTGCTGTAATTATCGATTGCCGCAAGGTACGACTCGAGACGCATGTGCCGAATCACGGAAAGGGTCTCTGCCATCTCCACCCTCTCTGCCCATACCTTCACCTTCTCCTTGCAGCTCGCCTCGGAAAACTCTGGATCCTCCTCAAGTATGCTCATAATCATCGCATTCAAGTCTTCTTCCATTGACTCGTTGCCTTCTTCGATCTCCAGCAGCCAATCCACGTAGCCATCCTCCGTAAGTCGTGCGCCGTCATTGACCACACTCGCTTCTTCGTCTGCATCCTCGACTTCGCTTGTGTCCTGATCCGACCCCTCTGCCGTCTCGGCATCTTCGTCGTCGTCTTCCACCACATACTCCGAGTCTTCATCCTCTCCCCCGTCGTCCGAGTCCGAGTGCTCGTCGCTCTCATCCTCTTTCCCACTGTCCGAGTCGGAGTGTTCGTCACTCTCATCCTAATTTCATTAGTTTTTCTGAGTTTCACCTGCATTCGTCACCCACTTCTGCATCAATCATCTCCTCTTCCACCTGCGTCACGCCATCTCGTCCCCTATGTGTTTGTCTCAACACACCTTCAACGTGTTTGCTGGACTTCGATGCCCCGCTCGCCAATTCCGCGCCCGTACCAGCCAGCATCTCTTCCTGTTGGAACAACGTTAGTCCTCACCAGACCCCGCTAGAGAGAGCGACTCACCAGTCTAGCTATCTGCCTATTCGTCCTCTCAACCAGGTTCGCATCAAGACGAGCCGCTTCTTGCCGTCGCTGGTCAATGCGTGCAGCGATCTGCTTGTGCTCCAGTGTCGCAATCACCTCGGTTGCCTGTCGTGGCTTTGGCGCGCTGGACGTGACGAAGGTCGTCTGTTCCTCTGCGCTTCGAGTTTCGTACACGGCATCTTCTGAGGGGGACATGATAGTTGCACGCGAGCTGCAATCTTTGCAAGCCAGCTGCTGTTAGCTACTTAGCCACGATACCTTCGGCCTTTTTCTGCACCTCCGCCGCTTGTCCATTCATCGCCTCGCGTGCTATCAATTCTCTCGCTGCGCTTCTAGAACGCATATATGAGCTCCACCATTCACCGATAGTTTTCGATGCATTGCGTTGCACCCGCAGTTGCGCGCAATGTAGCCAAAAGCGACACCGGTCGACAGCTTGTCAATCCTCTTCAAAGCAGTGGCTAGTCAGTGGAGCGGAACCATCTATATCAATCGTCTCTGATGCGTAACGTTTCAGACGACATCAACTGAAATCCACGCAGACACGAAACCAGCGACTGCTAAGCGCTCAGCGCTCAATGCCGCCATTAATCGGCGCAGTTCTCCTCGGAGAGCGCAGATCTCAACACTCCCATCAAGACATCAGATGTCTCTACCGCGAGCACAAATCGCGTAGAGCTCTACGTCGAAGAACCTCAAATATGCAATTCTGACCCAGAATCATGCCTCGCACGTTCAGCGCAAGACTAGTCAGGTATGCGCATGTCGTGGCGGGTCTCCTTGTGCCTCAGATATCCAGTCCAGCAGTGCCGCAAGCGTTAAAATCCCAGAGGGCCGCCGACGTAGTCGCAATGTCCCTCATGGCGATGTCGCAGATGCTCGATTCATAACCTTGTCGCCAGGCACGCTCACAGCCCCATTCCTGATTGATCTGCAGCGTCGCAGAAAGCCAATCTCGATAGATTGATCCGCGCACCCTTGCAGCTTCCACTGCTGATGCTCAAATACTCGCCGATCGATGCTCCCCAAGAACACCCACCCACAACTCTCTAGCTACCGCTCGTCGCACGTCATACCTGAATCTTGCACACATGATGCACATCGCTCACTCCTTCTCCACCTGTCCCGCACCGTTAAATAGCCGTGCAGAACACTTCCAGCTTCAATGAGGACCGATATGGCATGTCTGGTCCGCGACGGGCCCGACGTGGACTCTAAGAAACAGTGACCTAGTTTTTACTACATACATCTCCGGTGCAGCACTTGACCACATCATCTAGGTGATTGTCCGCCGTTGCCTGTAGATATGCGACCCCACCAGTTGAGTCAAAAATGTCCGGGTCTCTAAGCACGTCACGGATGATAAATGAAATTTGCATGTAGTTATAGACCTTGCGATCAGCATGTCTTTGTGACCTACAGTGAAACAACATTGACCCACCGAAATTGTTTGAGAAGGATCTCAGCGACGCCGACCAACGAACCTGTCTGGTCCTATCAGTTTGGCATTGTCGTTGTCTCGTTCGAACATGTATTATGTTTTGGCTTCATTATGTAGCCGGGATAGCTCAGCTGGGAGAGCAACAGACTGAAGATTTAATTGGCTTCTGGAGGTCCCGTGTTCAATCCACGGTCCTGGCATACCCTTTTTGGTGTACAGCTGAAATTAAGATGGAGGTCCCATGTTCAATTCACGCTCGCATTTTTCCATTAATTTTAGAGAACATTGATCTGTATTTTCTTCCGTAAAGCCAATTTGTCTATGTCACAATCGTTCAAGTTGAAGACTAGAATTCTCATAGCGATAACTTAATAATACCATGTTTTATATTTACCTCTAACATATAGATTGCTAATATGATGCTGCAAAGGCTATCATTACTACCACTAGTATGCTGTCGAAGCTGCCTACATATTTCTGATACATAATTACTCTGTGGCTTTGCCTACGACCTGTGATCTCCTTACTGTTGGCATTTGGGCACGGAGCGTGGATGCGAGAGGCCCCAGTGCGACCTGCGCCACTGGCATGGGAGAGTAGTAGCATGCATGTATATAATCACTGGAGACATGGAGCCATTTTTCACCATGTAAAATGCCTTACAAATGGGAACTGGTATTTTATCTTTGTGAAAAGGATTCACCTCCATCACAATTGACATTGCATATTCCAAACTTGGGACTTGATATACCATTATAGCAAATCAATATTATCTATTTTATCTATTTTGAGGATACACAACTCCAAACACTGCACAAGGACTATGCCAGCCTAGAGTATCCAATCACAAATTAGCTCATTGGGCCTCACACTAAAGCATATAGTGGTATATTTGTAGCAGAGCCATATACTCTGTGCAATATTATATGGTTTCTCTTGGGGGTATAGACAAGATAAGTCAACTCAGATTTGCAATGGTGACAAGTTAAGTTACAAACTCAAAATATGTAATGGTAATTGCAATTGCACTAGATCCTTTGCACAAAGATAAAATACCAGTTCACATTTGTCACACATATTACATGGTGACAAATGCCTCCATGTCTCCAGTGACGGGATGTCTCCAGTGAGGGGCCATCGGTTTGGCCCCGTGGAGCCATCTTCTAGAGAGCGGGCGACTCCCAAATTCCTGGCCGCGCAGCGGGCTGGCCGGGAAAGTCAACACTTACACAGTTATTTCCATCGGCGTATCCCCCTATGGCTGACATACATCTGACTGCTTTGTATAAGCGCATGCATTATGGTATAGAGTGAGCAAATGTAAGTACGTTCACATACAGACAAGCCAATTACGCAAACTATCCACGAAGTAATCTATCAAACCCGACCATGAAATGCAAGTAGGAGCAGCGAGGGATCCAATCTTTATCCGGAGAATGTGTGTGCGAAGAGAGGGTCCGGTAATTCTAACTAGCATGAGTACAGTTCTCGGCGAGCAAGTACGATTCATCTAAGAGTCTGAAGCGGAATGCGGCGGAAGCGCATACGTGTAGGCGTTATGACATACGCGGGAATTCCGCGTAGAACAGGGTTCAGTTTTGAAGGAGCAGTCTAGACTGCCGACAGAGTCCGAGGATAGCGATGTGAACTCAGTATGAGAAGATCATGAACCACGGGTTCAGCACAACCTGTTGGACAAAACAATGAGCTTTGTTGGCGAGCTAAGAGAAGCTGTGAACACTTACGGGATACAAAATATGGCACCCTACGACGATCCTGCAGTCCAGTCAGCAACCACCCAACACCATCTAGAGGTCGCGACTTACGCCAATGGGAGGATCACTGCCCAATCTGCCACTACGATTTGCCATCCAGTTGGGATGACCCCCGTCGCGAGTATGATCATCGCGACGACGATAAGCAAGCTCAGCACGAGTGCGATCCAGAAGCGCTTGAGGATCTTAGGCACCTCGAGCCAGAAGTTCGAGCGCTCGACCTCCTTCTTCGTCGCGCCCCACGTGATATTGTAGGAGAAGAGGTGCGCGAGCAGGGCTTGCGAGAGATGGATGGAGAGGCCGCCGAAGAAGAAGAAGCTTTGAAGATGACAAAGATCAAGATTTGCGCTCAAGAGGGCTTATAGGCCATGTACAGAGGTCAGACTCACAAGAAGGGGACCCAAGTGACGTTCTCGAGCAGCGAGTCGAACAGGCTGCGCTGGCCCAGTCGATACTCCAGCAGAGTGAAGCCGAGATTACCGGCACCAGGAAACACGACTGTGCAAGCCAACCAGATTTCGAAACTGTGTAGGTAGTAGCCATCGACCTGTATGATCGTGAGACGATAGAACATGTACGGGAGGTTCCAACTTACAGTGATGTCCCAGCCAAGGATAAAATAGTTCATTATAGAGAGGACGGCAGAGGCGGCAATACCATCTAATGCAGAGTTAGACAAGGAACATTATTTCCATTGAGCAAGTGGCTTACAGTAGGAGAACATGTCTACAGACACCGATCAGCGAATTCGCTTACAAGCTTAAACGGCAGACGACGTACAGGACAACATGCTGATCTTGTAGTGAAGGGGCGCTGCGGACCATATGAAGATTCGAAGTTGCTTCGTGATAGGGCCCATGCGCCACCAGTCCTTGAGCGGGTTAAAGATGAGCTCATTGCAGCCTACCAATCCAAAACAGTTGATATTGCGACTCCTTGAAGGAAATGCATATCTTACCGTACGAATATTTCTGCCAGCGGTTGAGCTCGTCATCACAAGTGAGCGAGACACCCTCCTTGAAGCCGCCCTCAGAGTACGTGGACCACCGGATGATGTACCCCTTTAGCTGCAGGCGCAGTGCCATATCGAAATCCTCCGACACGTTGACCTCCGACCAGATCTTCTTCACGCCATCTTCTGGATCAATGAACGCCGCGTCTTGCAGCGCCGACCAGCGCAAGAACGCATTGTGCCCGACAAACGGCGCGACCTCGCCATTCGCACATCCCATAGAGATACACTTGTTGATCCGGCGCGTAAAGTGGGCGATGCCATTTTCGAAATAGTGGTGAGCAACCTGCATGACGTCCGACTCGTGCTGGATGATCGCGACCTCGGGACACTCGAACAGCTCTCGCGCCGCGTCACGGAAGCAGTCCTCAGGAACGATCGTGTCCGAGTCGACGATGAGGATGACCTCGCCAACCCGAATGGACTTGCCGTTGCACGCCCAGGGCTTCCACCGCCGCCCGTTCTCCTCATAGATCTCCTCGATCGCCATGTTCATCGCCTTGTCCTCGAGGCTCTCCTCATTCTCCGACACGCTGCCAGTCGTTCCGTGAGCCGCTGCCTCCTCTGCCTGGAGTGCGAGCAGATGTTTCTCCAGTTTGAGCGAGAGCGCCAGGCCATAATTCATGTTGGAAGCCTTCTTGAATCGTCCAGCACGCTTGAACCCATCAGGCGAGTTATCGTGCGGCGGACGCGCAACCCAACCAATGTTGTGGTCGGCATAGAAGGCAATGCGCTCGGCACGCTCGGCTTCGGAGATGAGCTGGAGGCCATCATCGTGGACGAAAATGGAGGATGTGCCGCCTTGCCGGGCGTACGTCTGCATTGCCTTCTTGAGCGAATACACAGATGGCGCGCTAGTAGGGTTCGAGATAGTCAGACTGGATGCTCATTACTGCCGGCACGACGCCGCCACCCATTGAGCCAAACAAACAGCCTCAATCGAGATAGCGACCGAATTTGCAAATCTATACTAGGGCATATAACGTCGCTGGCTGTTACAGCCTCCGCGATTGACACAACGACTGGATGGAAGGACTTACATTGTTTCCTTAAGGCTCTCTTTGTAGACCGGAAGCTCGACCGTTATGTGCGGCAAGTTCGAGTCCACCAGCTTGTTCGGAGCAGGAGGCACGGCAGAATAGTATCTCGAATTCTCATGAAATTGCGCAACCGGTCCGAGCCTGCAGCAGGAGCATATAAGATACACATGATCATGAGTACTGAGTTCGTACTCACACGTAAGAGACGTTGGTGACGATCTGCAAGGAAAAGAACTGCGATCCAAGTCAGATACCCGCTCTTGTCCCATGATGTAGCACTTACCAGAGAAACGCAGAACAGTAAGGGAGTGGTCACCAACAATGCGAAGCGAATGTACGTGCCATCCAGCACACATTCTTGAATCAGGGTGTTGATGCCGCTTGCGATAAAGACTGTGCCAATGCTCAGCTCATACTCACTCCAAGAAGCTCTACCCACGAGGACTCACATATGGAGAACGCTGCCGCAAGTCCACCGTACACCGGGGCAAAGAGACGCACAGGCCGCACTGACGCACCATCAGCGGTCTTCTCCACGTCATCCTTCGCGGACACCCAGTAATTGAAGAAACCAAGACCACGACTCTTCTTCTTCGGCTTAGCCTTCTCCTGTGTAGCCGCAGAAACCTCCTTCTCGTCCATGATCGGCATGGCCTTCTCAGTGAGATTTACGTCCGACGCCGAGGAGGTCGTCGAGGGCACCGCAGAGCTCGCGAGAGAAGTGAAGGCAGACCGTTGCTTCCATACAAGCTGGATGAGCTTCTCTTCGAGCTCGCGACACGTAGGAATGATCGTGTCGAGCGAGTACGACCAGACCACTAGGACACGCTCATCGCGCTACGGAGGCTCGGGATCAGCCGAGATCGCGATGAACATATTAAAAGTCGCTCACAATGAACGCAGCACACTGTTCCTTGTCCGCACGAGACAAAAACGGCATGCTCTCCAGAACTTGTATGCGCGTGTCGACGTCGACGAAGATGGCATCCGCATCTTCCTTTCTGTTCGCAACCATCAGTTCTTGGCTCACTATGGCGCTGATAGAACCGAGACTCACACTGTGGCAAGCGCAGCGTGGATGGCGGCGCTGCGAATCTTGACGGCCACAACGGGGTTGAGGCCCCTGACCGCCGCCTCAAACGGCTCGAGATAGTGGTTCTCGTACGGGAATACGCGGAAGTGCCCATTGGCTACACGGAGGCAGACGCCGGCGTGTACATTCTCCTCCGAGGGCTTGAACCACGCATCGCCTTGGGTCTGTGAATGGTAAGGTGCCGTTAGAGCTGGGTCGATGCAAGAGGTGACGCATACATACCTGCTTGAAGATGTGATGAAGCAACGCATCGTACGCATCGTAATCCATGGCCGCGGAATGGAGCGGGCGACGAGGTACAAGAAGGAGGGTATACGCCTGCTGGTGGCCAAGCTGAACCAAGGGGCGGTCGGCTTTGCTCTAAATTCGATGGTGACATTATAATAAATCAGCCCAGGGGGAGATGAAGCGCGGGTTGCCATGTTGATCCCAGAGTAGATCATGGCAGATGGTCAGTGAGAATATGTCAATGAAGGAACAGCGCGCTATGCATGTCCGCGAATTCCGGCGCGGTCTGCAACCGATGTCGGATTGGGCAGAACAATCTCCACCGCCATGCATCACACCCTGGTCAGGGCATCCTTGTGCAACTTCTTCCGTGACAGAAAGTATGGACACTCCGAAAAGGGAGCTCGGGACCGATTGTCTGTCATGCCATCTTCCAGGCGGGCGCCGGAGGGTTCCGCGCTGAGCGACGCTCGGGCTCAGACAGCAGCCGCAGGACCGATCTTTGCAGGATTCGTTTTACCGATGATCGTGCCTTGCGCGATTCTGATAGCAGAAAATGCAGATGTACGGCCTACGTCCGTCAACTCGGGATGTTCGCCGCTATCAATCTTCCCTTGCTGCCTGTTTCGGGCTGTGAGGGTATATCACTCCAGTCAGCAACAGGCGTCTTTGGAAGGTGATTGACAAAGCTGCCTGGTCACAGATTGTTGTAGCGGGTTGCGCACCTGCACCGAGGAAAGTGCTATTAGTCTCGGAAGATGATGAACGCGCAGAACTCTGCCTTTTACATAAGTTACATCCCGGACGTGCGTATTACGTATGCGATCAATTTCCGGCTCCGGGCTGAAGCGTGAAGACTTCAGACCATTCACTCGCGGCTCCTCCATCGTCAATCCTTTTAGGAGCCATGTGCAATAATTCGAGTGAGTTCTTGATCGTGCACCGAAAGTATTCGCTGACCTGACCAGCTTGGTCCATGCAGGTCAAGGCCGCTGGAACCGGGCGAAAACGGCTAGGACCCTGTCATATAGGCGAGAAATGGTTTCAGCTGTTTCGTTGGTTGACAATATGTCAAATCGCCCGCCAATCCGCGTCGACACAGATACAGTTGAGACGTCTATTCGGTAGCGGATCAGGCTAATAATTTGCTGGGGTTTCTCTACCTATTCAAAGCGCAAACTCATATCAAGAATGATTCAGGGCGTAACTTTCCCGTATATATGCACGAATCGCACGCTTGCTGCTGCATGAGTTCAATAATCAATAATCAATGTCGGAGCATTGCAGACGAGCCGTGCATTCTAGCATTTTCTAGTGCCTGGATGCTACGGCCAGAGATAACGAAACGCTTGAACTTCGGTGCATTGGTGACAGAACACGTCGATAGCAGCGAAATGGAATTCGAAACTGATAGTAGATGGGCGGCCACAGACCGCATTATAGACGCTGATTGCGGATGTTTGTATGGGCGGCTAACTAGTATGGTACTAGGCCACAATTATTGTCAGTACGACGGTTCTCCCTCTCCTGATGCCCATTTTTTTTGCTGCATATTCCGCTTCGGATATACTGCATAGGCACTCTTTAGTTAGTGAACATCCTTTGTGGGCAGCCAATCCAATATTGCGAACACGTCAACGGAAATGTCCCTGGGTATAGCGCGGACTGACTCATGCAGCCGGCTTTAGAGAGCCTGCACATCATTCAGGGTCTCCGGTCGCCTATCTCGGGCCATTGCTACATCTCTGGTCTGCCTTTCGAGCGCCATCGCAGCCCACGTCCGGGTCAACGGCCAGACCGCACACATAACGGGTAGTCTGATAGCTTACTTGCGCGGTACTCGCGAACCGGAGTCCGTGACAGACCTGGTAATTGGCAAGCTTGTTCCTGGTACGTCGGGATTGCGTTGCAGCGGGCGCTGATGGCGGCCAGCCTGTAGCTCTCCGCGAGGCGTCGGTTCCTTGGCATCCCGACGATGTGGAGTGCAGCTGCATCATTTTGGCGGCGCGATTTCTGAATCCGTGTTGACTTGTGACCGCGAGGTGAATGCATGTGTATCCTTCGTTACTTCGCTGCTGTCACTTTGAAAACTGCAGGACGCTATCGCTGACAGATATAGACGAATACAATGCAGAACTGTTTCATTCATCCTAGAGTGGTTTAGGGGCCGGTACGTCTTGCAGGGTGTACTCCACGGCGTCCATGATAACCGTCACTTCATGCCGCATAAGCTTTATCAATACATGATGTCGGATAGTCGCGCTGTGCTGCTTACAACGTGTTCATCCTGCACGACTCACGTGGACGCGCTATACCGGCATTCGCGTCCGTCTTCTATCTACGACGCCTTCGATTGAGACATTGGGCTTCGATATCATCTGTTATGGCTGCTATTCGCATCACAAGGCCTTGTGTTCGATACCCTCAAAGCTGAATTGTGGTGCGACAATTTTCTCGAACGTTGCGCAGCGACGTACCGATCCTACTGCCAGGGTCTCGCAAGCTGTCTTCGAATTCGCCTTCTTGCCTTCACAGACATCTTATGTTTGAGTTCGAGGGGGGGAAGTTCTGCCCTAGACCATGTGTTCTCTTGTCCTGGCGATCTGGAGAGCGACTGCCTTACATAGAAGTAACTCGCTCCTTGCCATAAGTAGCCTCCACTGGCTCGTTACGCATGGCATTGCAGTGTAAGTTATTTCAAGCATAACGATTGGAAATTCGACAAGGTTTGCTTATGATATCATCTATTCTTCCTGCTACTAGCCTTCGATTCCAGGTAACGCTGAACGCCCGGTGATTTCGGTGACCTCGGTGACATACCGAAACTGTCGGTGATTTAGTACACAGAATCAAATGCAGATTTGTGTCGGTGTTATCAACTTGCGACTTACTGTGCAGTGTGGCCCACCGGCAGAGCTACCTAGGGATATACGGAAGGCTAATTGTCCAAAAAGCTTGGATTCGGTTGGCAATGTGGTCCTCCGTGGCATGTCGGAGATCTCATTCTTGCGTTCTCGACAGATATAGTATGTGCATCATACCTTTCGTCGCCGGTCTCAACTGTCTCAACGATCGGGAACAGACGGGTTCATGGGATCCATAGCTTCCCTTCAAGACATTGAACCTATGGAGCTTATCCGCTCAAGAAAGTCGCAGCGCACCCTCAATATCAATGGTCTCATTTCGGTTGCAAACGATGGAAAATGCTTACTTTCCCACGATGCTCCACTCTCTGTTCAATGGTCCAGCCTAATTCATTCCTTGCATCCTGCTTCCTTTTCATAAGTCTACCCCGCTCCATAAAGGAGAACAAACTGGCTGTGCCCTCATGTTTGCTTCATTCCTTCAGATCAATGGCAAGGTGCGGTCCGCCGGTGCGCTCGGCGCGTCAGTGGACTGCCTCCTTCAGAAAGTCTCTATATGTGAAATGGCGGAGGAATTTTCAACGTTGCTCAGGTTACAGTGCCCCTCGCGGTCGGAGGATATCCCGTCCTTGTCAGGGCAATACGTATCTCAGCGCAGCAGGTAGTATGCCGAACTCTCTCGGTTTTCTTGGGCATGTTGAGCACGACGGCACCCGCTCATCTAGATAGGAATCAGCACTGCCAATGAGGCGTTCCCGTCGCTTCTACATCATTGTTGGACTTCCATCACCTTTCGCATTATTGATAATTGAAAATTTAGACGGATATCCATTTTGTGGCATGTTTCAAGAGTCTGCCTGAGTGCATCAGATCACAAAGAGTGTGTTCCCCATGGCAGTACGCCAGTGTAGGCCTGGACGATACCGCATTTACCACGATTTCCGTTTCTGCTTATTTCCCTGATGCTTTTCGCCTCCGAAGCCTTCCGGAGTCCGACGATACTCATTGACAGCGTTGCGCTCGATGCAACGGTCTCATTCGCACTTTGACACAAGGGGCCCGCGTAGTATAGTGCATCCCATGCGTGCACGCCGCAATCCCGTCATTCCCTATGCCGAACAACAACGTTCGAGACCAATCAGGCATACATAATTCGTCACCGAAATGTGATTGATAATGTCCAGTGATCCGGGTTTCTCTTCTGTCCCTCGCGCAGCACCAGTGTGCCTAGAAATCGTGGGTACAACATGCCTGCCAGCCGGATTTGTAGTTGGAGTAGCTACTATAGCAGCCTGAGAGAGCTCTCTGTCGGTGTTGCACATAAATTGATCCGTTGCACATTTTTATGCGAACATTGAATATTGAGACCTGCCAAATTGGTACTGATCAAATCACAACGTTGGGAGTGATCGAGCCAGTGTGGCGCTGAGAAACAACGTTCGGAAGCATCTTGTCTCAGTTAACGCTTTGTCCGCCGAAAACTCACAAGATCGCAGTCGTGATTTTCGCAAAAGATCGTCTGTCTGAACTGGCCACATGAGCGGCAAGAGCTCTTCCATGCTACCCTTCGGTTTGCATCTGCGTTCAGTGTTCACAGCGCCATTTGTCATCTTCGTCAACGTTTGTTCGAAGATTTTTCGAAGGCATCTAGGTTCCTGATCCGCTGGAGGCCTTGTTTCCACGAGGACGTGGGAGTCGATTCGTCTATCATCAGAATGTCGCCTTTGCGTGGTCATTCACCGTAGTGGCCGGAATGCGGCCTCCGCGAAGTCGCTCATCCTCCTCCGCCGGTTCTCTATCATGCCAATTATGCTCATCTCTGCCCAAAATACCGCCCATACATTCGCCAGCTGGACCTTCTGGCCTCGAGCAAGGATTCCGTTTGGATATCTGTACCATTGAATCCTAACGTCAGGCACGACGAAGTCAGCGAGCTGTCAAGCGCTGACAAGCGATACGTGAGCCGACTAATGCTGTCATGAAACACCCTTGATGCCGGACTAGCCAAGTTTCGTCTTACAGCCCTCCATCGAAGCTCATCCTGGTTCTGCGCTTCATCCTTGGTCCATTGCCAGTTGGTAACTTGTGGAAGTCGTCTGCAACATGATGGGCGGACCCGAATCCTTGGGTGGGACGACCGAAGAAGGAGAGCAGGCACGCCAATCGGCCGGCGGACATTCAGCGGATCAGTGTCGTGTGTTTGCCGTGTGTTTGCCGTGTGTTTTCGCAGCCAGAACGAGTCCGTATAGTCGCCTCTGCTATGGTTCCGATAGGCGCGGGGGCTAATTGATGAGCACAGTGCGAGGCACCTAGCTTCTATCGCCGAACGTGCGCAGCTTTCCAACATGACATCGCGGGTTAACCTTCCCCTGTGCTGTGCGTGCCGAGACGGTAGATTGCGCATGCTTTCCGGACTCGGATAGATGCGCATACATCAGGGATTGCAGTTACTGTATGCGGCTCGGACTAGCATGGTCCCGTTATTTCTACATTGAGCAGGACCGAACACACGCTCATTTCGTGGGCGGAGCGATACTAATACTCTACTGTAGGAGACGGTCAGGCTTTCTTCACGCCTCCTGTTCCGGACGGCCCCCCACTCTCCTTCCTCCCTTACGAGTCTGCACACGTCTGCGGCTTCGACTATCATGTCCAGACGGTCGACATCGACGTCCTCCTCCATGAGGTCGAAGCGCAACCTACCTCCTCAACCGCCCATGCCCGTCTTCCTTGTCGATGGCCACCGCAGCGACAGTTCCGAGGACGTTCGTCGCGACCCGTTCCTCACCCCGCGCACCCCGCGCACTCCTGAGATGTCAGCCCATGAGTACTTCATGCCTAGCACGCCGAAAAGCGAGGTTGCAGATGCCGTTAATCCCTTCTCTCCTCCTGCTAGTGTCACCAGCTTCAGCGCAGAACAGACGATTCCTGGCACTTCGGCTACGTTGCATGCACGCACGGTGCATATCCCTAGTAGCGCGAGTTTGGAGGCGGGCCTCTCGCCCGTGCAGTCGAGTGGAGGCTCGCTGCTACCCTCTGTCGAGCGCCACAGTGGAGACGTCCAGATACACGAAACCCCTCGCACCAGTCTCCCCAATGTCCATTCGCAGGTCCGCAACTCGTTCATGTCTCCACCGGTCATGCCGCGTCGTGCCACAACATACGATCCCGGCGACGCAGTCTACCGACCTGGTCCCAAGACAGTCCAGTCGACTATGTTGACTGGCGAGATTGAAAAGCCCTGGATCAAGGAGAAGGACACTTATGCACGCTTATCTTACTTGATAACGTGGGCCGTCGCTTTCATTGGTATCGCGGGCGGAGTTATTCGCTGTTACTTTGGTTGGAAGGACGTTCCCCGCGTCGGCAATCTCTGCCCCATCATGGCGGACAACTTTGAAACCTTCGACCTCGAAAACACCTGGACTCGCGAGGTGGACATGGGCGGCTTTGGGTACGTGGCTCGCTCCGCAAAGTGTCGTCTCGTTTGCACTGACGTTGCGTCACAGAAACGGAGAATTCCAGATGACCACCGACTTCTCGAACAACTCGTACGTGAACGACGGCAAGCTGTACATCATGCCGACCCTCACGTCCGACGTCATCGGGTACGACAATGTCCTCAACGGCTATACGTACAACATCTCCGGCTGCACGAGCACGAACCTCACGTCCTGCGGCACGGTGTCGAACTCCAGCACTAGTACCGTCATTAACCCGGTCATGAGCGCGCGCATCTCGACGAAGAATAGCCACAGTATCAAATATGGCAAGGTCGAGGTGGTAGCCAAGCTCCCCGTAGGCGACTGGCTTTGGCCGGCGATCTGGATGTTGCCCGTGAACGATGTTTACGGTGCTTGGCCCGCATCCGGCGAAATTGATATCATGGAGTCACGCGGCAACGGCCCTTCGTACAAGGCACAGTAAGTGAAACCGCGTTTGCATGCGAATAGTTGCTCAATTTCTCGTGCAGAGGAGACAACTACGTGCGCTCCCAGCTGCAGTGGGGTCCCTTTAGCTTCCTCAACGCGGTGTCCAAGACATATGGCTGGTGGACGCAGCGCCGGTCCACATACGCCGAGGGATTCCACACATACGCCATCGAATGGACCGACAAGTTCATCCGCATATACGTCGACACCCGCTTGGACCACATGCTCGAGGTCAGCTTCAACGAGCCATTCTGGGACCGCGGCGACTTCCCCGACACGATCCTCAACGGCTCAGAGTACATCGAGACGCCCAATCCATGGGCCAACGGTACCACGAACGTCGCGCCGTTCGACCAGGAGTTCTATCTGCTGATCGACCTCGCCGTCGGCGGTACTAACGGGTGGTTCCCGGATGGCATTGGGAATAAGCCTTGGCTTGATGGCTCGACAGGTGAGCGACAATCTGTCCACATAGCCTCTGCTTGACGTACTGATGCACCATATCAGCGGCGATGCACGACTTCGCGCAGGCCCAAGAGACTTGGTATGCGACGTGGCCGCAGAACGTAGAAGATCGCGCGTTTGTCATCGACTCGGTGAAGATGTGGCAGTCGTGTTAGACGCGCGATCAGGATAAGAGGGACTAGTGCGCCGCGGACATCCCACGCTGACTGACTCAGTGAATCGATCAGCGCTCAGCGGCCGCCGCTGTCTCGTTGTTTGTGCATCAGTCGATCAGGCACGCTTCTCGTGTCTTCTGTTCTGGACTGCCCCTGCGAATCGTGTATGGCCCGACGGGCTCTGCCTGTGAGCTTGGATGTGGTACACCGTTCTCTCCTTCGCTAGACTCTCCTTTCTCCGTCCTGGGCGGGCGCATTCGTCTTGTAGTGCAGCACTTTACTTGTGGCACTGCTCGTGTTTTTTTTTTTCTTCAGCTCCTCGGCTGCCGGAACATTATAGTACAGTTCTTGTTTAGCATACGTTTGGCGGACATACTAAGCTGTACCGATACCTATAGACAGTCTGTGGCTAGATATTTGGACGAGAATACGTATGTACCTGCTCGCGGAAAGCTTACGGAGGATGTGAATGCGTATTGAACAACATAGGGCAGTACTTACAGTCGACTAGAAGCGCACTCGTCAGCATCATTGACCAGCTCGTGTTGAATGTCGAGAGTTCGTCGGCGAAGCGGGATGAACTGCTTGACCAGCTGCGAAGCAGATTTGTACGAAATATTGACATGGCGCATCATCCGGGCTCCATGACCTAGAACTGGCTTGAAGCGTACTACGTCCTCATTATCCAGCTTGTTCATCTCCGCAGAGCTTCCGGAACAGGATCAAGTTACGTCGGGACGTTCCAGTCATCCTGGAGTCGGCGATTCTATGCAAGTACAGGACACCACTCAGTTATTGGCCTTCGTGGTACCTTTTGATACTGAGCGAAACGATAGGAGCGTTAGCATTGCTCAAATAGTTGCGGAAGAAACCTCTTTTCAGGATAAGAACGCGGCAAAAAAGCTTGCATATGTCTGCATCGCATCGAGTGGTATCATCAAATCCAGGGATATCGAGCAATATCACGGTTCGACCGGCAATTTGAATGCCCTCGAGGCCTCAACTGCGCTTGTACATGACTCGAGACCGCGGTAAGAGAAGAGCCGCTGACAAGATTGATGAACTGCATATGTTAAAATGTTTCATGATTATCTGAATAGTCTCTCGACAGCTCAGACTCAGACAGACCGTTGGCTTTCCCGAATCAGTGACTCCCATCACTCTGTAAGAGAGAATGCATCGTCAACATGAGCATCGAGCACAGAAACGAGACTTGCACGAACGCTATCGCGACCTCTTCGTCGTCGTTGGCCCTCTTCGCATTCCTGGCCCCCTCATAGCCATGTTCCGTCGAGTAGCTCCCATTCGATAATAAGAGTAGACTATGTTGGCGGAAGAAATATTGCTCAAACGGCGCACTCACTAGAGACATGGAGGTATTTTCGAGCGTGCTATATGCTGTGACGAATGTTAATCAGATAGTCAACCTTTAACAATAATAAGTGGACGTTACATGTGCCGCCGCAAATCTAGAATATGTTAGCCACAAAGAAACTGTGGTATATTACAAACCATAGTTTGGGAGTATTATACTTCCCATAAGAAATTCAACATAACGGATTGGGGGGGGTTGACATTTATATTTCCATATTTGTGACTACACGCATTCTGCGAAGTTTGAATTTGCCCTGTAGGATTTTGCACAATCCCATGTATGGTCTCAGATGTTAATTTTACTAGAAAATTGCGACCAACACAAATAATGAACTAGAATCTGACTATCTAATTATCATTTGCTAAGCATTACACGCTTGAAAATGGCACCACCCGTGACTGTCGTAGCGCGGTCACGCCGCGGTGGCGCAACAAGCTAGATCGGTAAAAGCCGAAGTAGGTCTCAAGCGCATTTCGAGTTCCTCAATCCCTTTTGAGCCACCTGCTTTCTTCAGCGCAAAGTCCGACTCTCGGCTGTTCTTCGTAGGGTGCTCTGTGCGGCGGGTACGCTGGTGGAGAAGACGATGAGGGCTTTCCAGGTCCTCCAGACATGCCTACGAGCAAGACCGACTCAGCTAAGGTCTTCCGTTGCTCGGCCGTGGTCTTATACTCCTCGACGGAATGCGACAGCAGCAGCTGCGTTGAAGCCTACCGAAGCGGAGGAACCATCTGCTGCGGCTGCATACCCGCTCTCTGAAGCAGACTTAACACGTCTCAAGTTCCAGCGGAATATTGGCGTGTCCGCCCACATAGACTCTGGCAAGACTACTCTTACAGAACGAATATTGTATTATACTGGACGCATCAGAGATATTCACGAGGTACCCGTTCCTGTGGTTTCCGGCATTTTTTCGTGCTAGACTTTCTGCTCTAGGTTAGAGGCCGCGACAATGTCGGAGCGAAGATGGACAGCATGGAACTTGAGAGGGAGAAGGGTATCACCATCCAGAGTGCCGCTACGTTCTGCGACTGGGTCGCCAGCATGCCCGCTACTGGGGAAAAAGAGAAGTACGCTATTAACATTATTGATACTCCCGGTCACGTCGACTTCACAATCGAGGTCGAGCGTGCCCTGCGAGTTCTTGATGGTGCAATCCTCGTTCTATGTGCGGTTTCTGGTGTCCAGGTGCGCATTCCACTGTATATGCGAGCGAAAAATTATCTCAACTCACATTGTCGGTCAGAGTCAAACGACGACGGTCGATCGGCAAATGAGACGGTATGACGTCCCTCGGATTTCGTTTATTAACAAGATGGATAGGTAGATCTAATCACACTCGTCCTAAATTCTGCGTAAATAATTGCTTGCTAGGGCCGGCGCCAATCCATGGCGTGTTATTGACCAGATTCGGACAAAGCTGAGGATTTCCGCAGCTGCTGTACAAGTCCCTATCGGCGTCGAAGACGGGCTCAAGGGTGTCATCGACTTGGTGCGTTGGAAAGCCGTCTATAATGAGGGCGAGAAGGGGTGCGCTCAGTGAATCGAATCGTCTCCGACCGGGATAATTGACGTGTCTCACTCAGCAACAATATCGTAGAGTCGGACGAGATTCCCGAGTCGGTGCTGGAGCTGGCGAAGGCAAAACGGCGTGAGCTTGTCGAGCAGCTCGCCGAGGTCGATGACGAGATCGGCGAGATGCTGATCATGGACGAAGACCCTAACACGCAGCAGCTCGCCGAGGCCATCCGCCGTGCCACAGTTGGACTCAAGTTTTCGCCGGTGTTCATGGGTTCGGCCGTCAAGAACATGTCCGTGCAGCCGCTGCTTGATGGTGTATGCGCTTACCTGCCGACACCTTCGGAGTCTTCTGTCGTCGCACATGATACGTCGCTGCCGGCAGATGCTCCGCCTGTTCCTCTCGTTCCTGCTGCGAGAGCGCCCTTGGTCGCGCTTGCCTTCAAGCTGGAGGAGGGTCGCTTCGGACAGTTGACGTACATGCGGGTGTACCAGGGCAGCATGCGCAAGGGACAGTTCATCTTCCACGCTCGCACGGGGAAAAAGGTCAAGGTTCCCCGCTTGGTGCGCATGCACAGTAACGAGATGGAGGTATGTCTGAGTTATGCGAGTGCCTTTCAAAAGACTTCAATCTCACTGGACCATAGGATATCGAAGAAATCGGCCCCGGTGAAATATGTGCTATTTTTGGTGTCGACTGTGCGTCTGGTGATACATTCACCGATGGGACGTCGAGCTATTCCATGGTACGTGCGTTGATTGTTACAGAGAATTATCGTACATATCTTTCGAACCGCAGTCGTCCATGTTCGTGCCAGAGCCCGTCATTTCTCTATCCATCAAGCCATTGGGCCAAGAGACACCGAATTTTTCTCGTGCCTTGAATCGCTTCCAGAAGGAGGATCCTACGTTCCGCGTTCACATCGACAAGGAGAGCAAAGAGGTATTGCGCTATCCATATCCTTCACAATCTTCTATTTGAATGACGGAATCTGCCGTTTCTCAGACCATTATTTCCGGCATGGGCGAGCTTCATCTCGAAATCTACGTGGAGCGCATGAAGCGTGAGTACAACGTTGAATGTGCCACCGGCAAGCCCCGTGTGGCTTTCCGCGAGATGCCCACTCAGCGCTCGGATTTCTTCTACACCCACAAGAAGCAGACCGGCGGTGCCGGCCAATACGCACGCGTTATTGGCTACGTCGAGCATATGGAAGCCGATCCAACGACGGGCAAGGACGTCGCCTTCGAGAACCTCGTCATGGGAGGAAACATCCCCGCCGGCTACATCCCGGCTTGTGAGAAGGTGGCTTCATTGGTGCCTTTTCTGCGTGCCTGTTCGGCATCTCACTCGGACTTTGCAGGGCTTCTATGAAGCGTTGGAAAAGGGAAGTTTGTCTGGGAACGCCGTGTGCAACTGTCGTTTCGTGCTCCAGGACGGTCTGGCCCATGCCGTCGACTCCTCTGAACTCGCGTTTCGAGTGGCCGCTATTGGCGCGTTCCGCGAAGTCTATTCGAAACTGAAGCCCGTCATCCTCGAGCCGATCATGAAGGTCGAGGTCGTCGCCCCTGCCGAGTTCCAGAGTAAGTCCAGCCGCAGCGAACCTAGAGGCTTGATGGTAACTGAGTCGTTGTATTCCAGGCGCCGTGATAGGTGGGCTGAACCAGCGGCGAGGTACGATTATCGACAGCGAGGTGCGGGATGACGAGTTCACCGCGATCGCCGAGGTCGCTCTCAACGATATGTTCGGCTACTCGAGTCATCTTCGCGGCATCACGCAAGGCAAAGGTCAGCCGCTGTTACTTTCCCCTTTTCTAGTACATTGCTGACTGTGCGCGGAACAGGTGAATTCAGCATGGAGTACAAGGTGAGCCGCATTCTAACGTATGCCACCATGGCTGTGCTGACTGTTTTTCTTCTTCTTTTTTCAATCAACAGAACCATATGCCGGTGCTGCCGAACGTGCAGAAGGAGATGGAAGAGGCCTACAGGAAGACCCTGCCGCAGGCTAAAAAGTAGATGGATGTCATACAAGTATTGCTATAATATAGATCGTGCTTTCGTTGTTGTCTCACGGCATCTCCCACACTCTGCTCTATACATACGTATTCGTTCCCTCACGCTCGGTATACGATGGCTCGTCGAGGATATGCCGGTTGAGGCGATGCATGATGATGTGCAGTGTCGTAGGCGTTCTGGTGTTGCCTTCAGTGGCAATGCGTCGGACGAGGCAGTGGCTTAGACTATTCGCTGGTCCGACGTTGGGCTTGTGCAGTTGGAGTGGTTGTAGTTTCATCTGATGCATTCTTTTCACAGGTTATTGCACGCAATCTAAGCGTGGTGGATGATAGATCTGAAAATGCAGTAGTTCCGCCTGTTTCAGCGCGAGACTGTACGTTATGGCACGGGAGACGTTTCACCATTTGGGACCGCTTTTTTGTAACAAATCCTCCTCGAGGTATGTAAATGGAACTTTAAACAAACGAAATTATAGGATGAAAAATGGTGTCATGTCTCCTGACGGAGTCTCGTACCATGGACAGAGCGTGCGATCCTTTGTCGAACACGTACTCTAGCATGCGCCAAAGATGAATATTATGACTGTTCACCAGTGTATTGTGGAACACTTATAAGTCCGTTATCTACCCCTTCGTGGCTTCAGGCCTGACAATCCAGACGGGTCACCGGACACCGGTCATCCATGAGGTTAAACAAGCATAGCTGAGTCGATACTCAGGCTCGTGGAACACGGCTAAGATACAGTACGCCAAGACGTTCGTCATTTTGATGTGGTACCTACTGCTAGGTTCGAGAAATATCCATCTGCCAACCTCCTATACATTGCACCTTGCATCGTTTAAACACTGTTTGAACACTCTTAAACCTCGGTGGGAGGCTCATCGAAACCAACAACTGCATCGAATGCACTGGCAACTGTCTTGAAGCCCATGCTTGCGGCAGATGCTGGCGAGTTCTCTGAATCGGAGGCTGATGCGCCGGATGGGTCGACCATATATTTTACCGTGTCACTAGATAGTAGTGAGCGACTCATGGAGGATAGACATACACACATGCATTCACTCACCCGGTCTCGTGCGCAGCAATGGATGACAGGCTAGCCGGAGGGACGTGTTCCTTCACAGCGCCCGATATTGCGATCGCTAGGTCCTTGCTCGGGATACCAAGCGCAAGCGCCAACTCTTCGATACTCTGATCCACGCTAGGCTGAGGATCTTTTCGTGACCATCCACTAGCATCACAATCCAGACCTGACCATACATTTTGGCCACTGCCCTGAATCACGGGCGGCTTTCTTCCCAGAGCAAGATTCCACCAGCCGCCCATTTCTGTCTTCCACTGCATGAGGCGCCAGGCGTAGAACGCGAGGATAGCTGCGGCAAGGATCACGAGAGCGTAGGTGAATCGGGAGAATGGAACATTGCTCAACGGTGGAGAGACGGAGCGCAGGGCTTTCTTTCGGTCGCGCGGTGGCGGAATGTCGGACTCGGACTGCACTGCGATGTCGTTATGTATGGCTTGCGACATGGTGGTGTGTGAGTAAGGTTGGGAGTGGGCACGCAGCGCACTGTCTTATATTCCCCCGCCCTCCTCCTTTGAGGTGGAGGCTCACCCCACCACTGGTGATGTCACTGCTGCCCAGCGGTGACGCGGTCATGTGATCGTGACCAGTCGGGCGCTTCACATGCACTTATACGCCACTCTAACTTCTTAGGGAGGTGCTTCTGCCTGCACCCTCTTACATTAATGTCGAGACCGGTCTCGCGCCGCTATAGTCAATCCATGTTTTAACTGTCGTTTCATTTCCCGTACGCTCCTGTACGTCCCGTAAGACCTAGACGGTTCACATCCTTTCGCGCTCGACTTACCATGGTCCCGCCAATGTTCGCTTTGGGCTTGAAGCTTTGAGGTGACATGACATATCAGAGACTGCTCAGTCGTTCAGCTGTATGAACTCACCTCGAACTGGTCAATGAAAGCGAGATTGTTCTGTAACAGAGTCTTGATGAACCCTTAAGATGACGCGCCACAATCAAGACCTGCTCAATCATCCATTCAATACGCACTCACCGTAGCCTAGTCATATCAGTCTTGAAGGAGCCTTGAAGTGATGCACCGACCTGCGCTGAATGTAAGTCAGGATGTCATTGGGAAAAATGCAAATGACGAACATTGACGTGCACCATTGTCTCATGTTCAGACACACAAGCATATGAATTCTTAAGAAAGCAGAAGAACACGTCGAACCATGGAAGAAATCCACTCCGAGGCGTCAAGGTGATTGAAAAATGTTCGAGAGTCGTCGTTCTATGGCGGGAGGGAAGGCACGAACGGAGGAGCGGAAAGCTCTGCTGTTACTAAGCTGTCTGACAACTGCATGTCTTGAACCTAAAGGGGTTCTCGGCGAACCATTGCATCGTGGTGCTCCAGGAGTGGTCGACTTCTACTTTGCGATCAACCTCGTAGTCGGCAGGCTGTGAGGATGGTCGTATCATTCCTGCACGCATTCCTGCACGGAGGGCTGCTACTCGGAGTTTGGAGCCGATGACTGGCACGTTGGTGCATAACCTCCATCAGGCGCTGCCGACGGCAAACGAGAGCACCGTTGGCTCGTTCGCGGATAAGAATGTGTTCTAAAGCAGCATGCCTGCTCCGTCAACCCCATGATGATTCTCCCGAGAAGAGGTCCGCTTGCCATCGCTTACAATCACCATGCATCCGTCTTCCGTTCCCTGGAGCCCTTTAAGTGTATCCAAATGCGCTATTCTGACTCCTTCGCGACGTAAGAACCACGGATTGATGGATATCGTCTGGATGGAGGACCATATGCGAGAGCGAGGAAGGAGGAGGGGGGAAGGAGGGCTGTCGTGCTACGTGCTTTTTTGTGAGAGCTAGGCGGTTGTAGGGATTACGCAGCGGTCGTGTTAGCTATGATTTCTGGCCTCTTGGTTACTAGAAACCCTTCGGCAACGAGTGTGCGTGGTTGAATAGCCAAATGAACCGGTAGAGACGTGCAATGATTGGAATGAGAGCATGACAGAGTGGCGATGAGATTTTCAGATTGGGAAAAAATCTGAGATTGTTATTTGCCCGCACTATGTTGCAAGACGTAGACGTAGGGGGCGTGCGTCTGAAGGTGTTGGGTGGCCATCGCACGTGGAAGGGAGTGTTGAAATAACGACTGGTTGGGGCGCAGATTGACAACTCTCGATGCAAGTCAACGTGAGCAGGATATGAAGGCGTCGTCAGGGTGGCATAAATGGGATATTGAACACGACTACCAGAGAGCAATTGAGTAAGTGCAGGTTGACAGAGGTCCACGCAGTGAAGCGTGGTGCCTCCGCGTGCCACTGCTCGCTTCCCGCGCCGCGGCTACTGCTGCGACCACCACTCCGTTCCTCCTCAGGATGGCCTCCTAAGTAGCTGGACTCTGGCGAATATCTTGTTAACTGGCTGGTCATCGTCTGCGATTTTCTGGATCACAATCATGCGTCGCTTGAGGTGTCAATTTCTGCTGCTAGATGTAGCAGTTCAGAACCGCTCGAAGTCGGTCAACCAGCTTCATGGTTTTGTTCTGATCACTCCAAATGTTGTGGCGAACGTCCTGTATGTACAAGACAAACTCGCGGCATGAACGATGTGAGGAAGGCGACGGCGTCCTGGGAAGCGATGGCGAAGGGATGAGACGTTCAAACTTCGTGTATTAGGTCTTCCACAGCTGTTGCTGCCCGACTCGGCGTTCGTGTTTACGTCTGCCGTGGATCATAAGAACACGTTTGATTCCTTCGCGAGAGTCGCGAATTATGGGCGACATTTGCCGAACAGACTGGCAGAGGTGCGTCCTGCTCGTTATACATCTCTTTGATAACAACAGAACCGTTTCATGGCGCGCTCCTTCCGTTGGTGAGCATATTTTGGATGCCTCGCGTGTGGTTGACCGTGTAGGCCTGTCGAAGACGATCGTGGAGTCTTGTCATAATCTTCTTTCCCTCCTCATGCACATGGCTGACGTGGAGCAGACTGCATTCGCGCCGCGCATGTCGTGACTGAAGATGCTGCGAAGTCCTCGAGAGTTCGTCCGCCCTTGGATTCGCTACTGTGGAGTCAAATACGGGAGAATACGGGGCTTCACGATGGTGCGCTCATCCAACGTTTTGAGGCGTGCTTCTCGTGTTTCTCAGGTTATCATTGACATACCGTCAATGCAGGACAAAATGTCCGTACAGGACCTCAACCATTCGACCACCATCGACTCGAACCAGTGATGACTTTGCCTAACGGGCGCTTCTGACTGTGGCCCCGTGACGAGACCTTCCGTGACGACGTGACATCGTCACCGTCACAGAGTCACTAACCGCCGGGGAAGGGTGGGATGCGAGTTGTCGAAGAGCAAGGGACGGTCTGTCAAGCAGACTTATCAGCATAAAGGGCGCGGAAGATATCTCACCAAAGGTTGAGACTGTCTACGCCAGCGGGTACGCGTTCAAAATCACTGCAGACGTTGATCACGGCTTCCGCGGACCTTTGATGGTGTCGCATGCGCAGACATCGCGGGCGGGGCCGACCACACGCTCTTTATATTCTGATGGAGCTGGAAGCAGGTCAGTTTGAGGCCCTTGCCCATCCATTGGTCTGTCAGAAAGGATTGTACAGACGTCGCGGCGACAATGTCGCCGTTGTGCATTGATCTTGTTGGTATCATTTGATGGCGCTTTCCTGGTCGGCATTGACAATTTGAACTCGTTGATTGCACCTTATAGCTAGAGAATGGACACCAAGACAGAGGTCGCCATCATGGATCGTTCGCGGAAGTAGAATGCACGGTGTCGCGGAAAACAAAATGAGAGTCGCGTCGTCGCCGCGGCGGTGTGTGTGGTGCTTTAATATATGGGCGGTAACCTTCCCAAAAGCAGGCAAAATCGCCGCTTCTTGGACCACACGATTTGATACGGTGAACTGTCTCTGCGCGACGAGACGAATCTTGGCTGGCTTGCGGTGCTGCTCTCTTGCTTGCATCTATCCTGGTGCAGCATTGATTACTAGCTTAAAGTGGGATGATATCGACTGGCATCGGTTAGCTCACTTGAAACAGGCTTCTCGTCATGGCATATGCTCCAGCGGACTTGTCCTGGCCTTCATGATATTCTCTGCGTGCGCGACCCGACAGATGCCGTCCAGCTCAGCTTTCTGGCTCAACGGCTCCCCAACTATCATTCAACTTAATGGCGCGGGTCTCACCGTAGACGATGGTGAAATCGGCCACGTATGGGTTCATCCGGTTGCTTCATCGATAGCACAGGGAACGATTGGAAGCTCAAAACCGACGCCGAAATCATCGACCGATGTGGAAGCAATTGTGATCGGGAGGGGTCGCTGTGTCGCCGTCGTCAATCAGGAAGCGAGCCGGCTCCTCATAAAGAGCGTGAACATTGCCGGCGTGTGTGGGAGACAAACCAGAGGACGATGTCTTTGCCGTGAATCCGGGCGTGTTTGAATGCCACCGATCTTCAAAACGGGCAGCGCCAGGAGACTGAGGAACTGCGCCTTCACCACTGCCGTGAGGCCGCTGCGTCGCTATCACGTCGTGCGTCTTGTATTCCGTTCTCGCATCTTCTCACCAGCCGACGTACGTTCTAACAGTATGCTGTACTCGTACTCTTTGTTGAATAGACGCATCAGAGGACGTGCATCGCTGGAGCTGGCTGCGATGCTCGACTGTCGGGTTACGACACGGTGAGTACGTTTGTCTTGTGCGGCTGCAAATTTCAGGCCAGACTTCCGTGTATCGTGACACGTCTCCCAGGCTCTGGTCGACGTTCGTTGATTCTGGTACCGACTGTGATCCGCAATTTGCTTGCACGCCTAATTCTCTCCGTTTGCAAGGACGCTATGTTGAGGATTTGTTCAACTTGCATTCTGCCATGGACTCGTGCATGGGGTCTTCGGGGAATTGCCACCGTACTCGTTCTGATATGCATCGTATTTGTCGTTGGCGCACGCTTGCGGTCATATCGCTTTTACTTGGTGCGTGAAGAGTGCGCATCTTGCTGCCTTGCTGCGTATCATACCGAGAATGATGGATTGTGTTTTGCTCTATGTCAGTTCATCCAACGTATCTTGGTGAACGACTTCACATGGGCTTGTAGGGCTTTTGGAACCTTGATCGCTGACGCAACCGACATTCTTGATGCATCGCACTGATCAAACTATTTGTGTAGCTCGTTGTTGCCGTGCGCAGTCACTCAGTATCGCACACATCAGAATGTCTGGTTTGATCATTCCTTTTCTGTTACTTGAAGTCTGAACTTGATTTATGAAGAGCAGTCTCTGCGTTAGGCGTCTTCGACTTGTACATATTTGACGAGTTTGCGCTTGATACATGTCTTGTGTTTGAGGTCACTCGCACACTGCACCGACATCGAGGTTGCAATGAACACAATTCTGTGTATTGTCTGTTCTCCAGTCTCCCCACCATCGAGTATGTACTGAAAACATCCCACAGTGTTCCTAGCCCTGCCATTCCTAACACCGATGTCTTTCTCATCGCTACGAGCATTATTCGAACGCGAAAGGTATGCTGAACATAGCAAAAATATTGAGCATAATGGTGAGCACAGATGTCAGGACGACGGCTCACCACATGGGCGCACACATGTTGTTTCGTACTACGAATACACCCGCAATGCCACTGAACATCACAGCCATTTCTGCTTTAGATCAGCGGCATGATTGATCAATGATGCTAACACAGAGTCCGGGCCAAGCAAGAGTGATAGTCAGAGTGGACTGAACGAAGGGGCTGAGCAATCCGCAGGGTCCGTGAAATTGGACGCGGTGATGGGGATCCGCGCTGTCCATGGCTTTCCAAATGCGGAGGGAGAATTCTGGATCGAAGATGGCAACAGCCGAATATAGCGCCGGTGAAGTCGCGCTGTAGACGGCGCGTTCACCACGTGACCTAACATATCGGTCACGTGCGAGACATTTAAAAAAGGTATGTGTTATATACTACCAAGGAGGTTCACTATCATAGAGTGCCTTACAGTATATGCGAAGCTGAATGCCGAGAGAAACGAGCATCGGAGAGAGAGAACCTTGTAGAAACAATTGTGGCTACCATAGTTAGACGCCCGTACAAACTTTCAATGATTGAGTTTGTAGCATCTGCGATGCGGTTCTTGCTCTCGACTCGGTCTGTAGGAATTCAATCTATCACTTTCTATGCTACCGAGTTACCAATGCACCGAGGATCAAGCGTTCTGTTTTCTTCGGCAGTAGCATCCAGAGTCCAGACCATAGAAAATGTTGGAATGAGTGCCATGGCCGCCGACTATTGGGCTCATGCAGCAGCAAGCTCGTGCGATTCGCGCATATATACGGGAAAGTTACGTTCTGAATCACTCTTGTTATGATTCCGCACTTTGAATGGGGAGAGAAAATCCCTAGCCTGATCCGATACTGAATAGACGTCTCAACTGCATCTGTATCGATACGCATTGGCTAGCGATTGGCACATTTGCAATTGACGAATGAGTTGAGACTGTCAATTACCTTCGTGACAGTACCGCGGCCGTCCTCCTCCGTTCTCAGCGGCCTTGACCTCCATGGACCACGCCGGTCAGGTCAGCGAATGCTTCCAGCTCTTTGGAGCATTTGCGCATAGCTCCTGAGCGGTCTTCTGGGATCATCATGTTTCAACCCGGAGCCGAAGATTGATTGCGCACGTTATGCGGACGTCCAGGAAGGACGTGATGTAAATGGTAAATTTCAGGGCGTCATCATCTTCTGACATTAACAGCACTTTTCACCGTGCAGATGTGCCTCCCGCCGCAATATTCATGGCCGCGCAGCTTTGTCAAACATCTTCCAAAGAGATGTGTTCCTAATTGGAGTGAGTTACCCTCACAGTTCGAAGCAGGCAACAAGGGAAGATTGATAGCGTCGAACATTCCGAGTAGACGGACCTAGGCTGTACATCCGCATTTTCTGCTATCAGAATCACGCAAGGCACGATCGTCAATACAAGAACTCTGCGAAGATTGGTCCTGCGGCTGCTGTCTGAGCCGACGCGTTGGCTCAGCGCAACACTCTCTGGCGCCCGCCTGGGAGACGGCCTGACTGAACATCGATCCAGTGGTCCCTTTTCGAACCTGTCTCGATCCATTGAGATGTCTGATCTATCCGGCCCAGAATTCGTGCGGACACACCCGCCAAGCCCAGAGTGTCCATTCCTCCTGTCACGGAAGATGTTGCATAAGGATGCCCTGAACGCGGTGTGATGCACGGCGGTGGAGATTGTACTGCCCAATCCGACATTGGTTGAATTGTCGTGTTCACGCTGTCGCCCCTGGATGGATCGCAAACTGCGGGAAAATACTCGGGCATTCGTAGCACGCTGGTCCTTCATGCAGATTCTCATTGTCCATCTGTCATGACCTGCTTTGGGATTAATATGAGAACCCGCGTTTCGTCTCCCCTTGTGCTGATTCATTATAAATCCATCGACGAATGTGGAGCAAATCCGACCGCCCCTTGGTTCAGCTTGGCCACAAGAAAGCGTATACCTTCCTGCACCTTGTCGCTCCTTTGCATCGTCCCATTCCGCAGCCATGGATTACGATGCGTACGATGCGTTGCTTCATCACATCTTCAAGCAGGTATGTATCCGTTATCTTTTGCATCGACGCAGCTCCAGTGGAACCGTTGCCATCGCAGACCCAAGGCGATACGTGGTTCAAGCCCTCGGAGGAGAATATACACGCCGGCGTCTGCCTCCGTGTAGCCAATGGGCACTTCCGCGTGTTCCCGTACGAGAACCACTATCTCGAGCCGTTTGAGGCGGCGGTCAGGTTCCTCAATCCCGTTGTGGCCGTCAAGATTCGCAGCGCCGCCATCCACGCTGCGCTTGCCACAGTGTGAGTATCGGTTCTATCAACGCTGCCGTGAGCAAAGAAACAGAAACTGATAGTTGTGAATAGCAAGGAAGATGCGGATGCCATCTTTGTCGACGTCGACACGCGCATCCAGGTTCTGGAGAGCATGCCGCTGCTACCTCGTGCGGATAAGGAGCAGTGTGCTGCCTTCATTGTGAGTGATTTTTGGTACGTTTATATCGACCCCGGCTGATCGTGATGTTCCGTAGCGCGATGAGCGTGTCCTAGTGGTCTGGTCGTACTCGCTCGACACAATTATTCCTACTTGTCACGACCTCGAAGACAAGCTCATCCAGCTTGTATGGAAGCACCGGTCTGCCTTCACCTCCCTCGCGAGCTCTGCCATGACCTCGATGATCGCGTCGGCATCGGACATGAATCTAACTGAGAAGGTCATGACGATCATTGATGAGAAGGAGGTGTCTGCAATAGCAAATGAGAAAGGCAAGCCGAAGAAGAGCCGCGGTCTCGGTTTCTTCAATTACTGGGTGTCCGCGAAGGACGACGTGGAGAAGAACGCTGATGGTGCATCAAAGCGGCCTGTGCGTCTCTTCGCCGCGGTGTACGGTGGATTTGCAGCAGCTCTCTCGATATGTGAGTCCTCGTGGGCAGAGCTTCTTGAAGCGAGTATGAGCTGAGCACTGGCACAGTCTTTATTGCAAGCGGCATCGACACTCTAATTCAAGAATCCGTGCTGGATGGCACGTACACTCGTTTCGCGTTGTTGGTGACCACTCCGTTCTTATTCTGCGTTTCTCTGGTAAGTACTACATCACCAGACAAGAGCCGGTATCTGACTTGGATCCCAGTTCTTTTCCTTGCAGATCGTCACCAACGTCTCTTACCTGTGAGTACGAAACTCGTACACATGATCAACTATATCTAATATGCTCCTGCTGCAGGCTCGGACCGGTTGCGCAATACCACGAGAACTCGAGATACTATTCTGCTGTGCCTCCTGCTCCGAACAAGTTGGTGGACTCGAACTTACCGCACATAACCGTCGAGCTCCCGGTCTACAAAGAGAGCCTGAAGGAAACGATGTAAGTTTTCCATCGAGTCGTTGCTTCAATCGCGGAGGCCGTAACAGCGACGACGTTGCGCTGTTCCTAGTATGGCAATTTGCATATTTGGTCGCTATGTCGATTGAGGAGCTGTCGGTTTGGCTCAATGGGTGGTGGCGTCATGCCGGCAGTAATGAGCATCCAATCTGATTATTTCTCACCCTACTAGCGCGCCATCTGTGTATTCGCTCAAGAAGGCAATGCAGACGTACGCCCGGCAAGGCGGCACATCCTCCATTTTCGTCCATGATGATGGCCTCCAGCTCATCTCGGAAGCCGAGCGTGCCCAGCGCATTGCATTCTATGCCGACCACAACATTGGCTGGGTTGCGCGTCCGCCGCACGATAACTCGCCCGATGGGTTCAAGCGTGCTGGACGATTCAAGAAGGCATCCAACATGAACTATGGCCTCGCTCTCTCGCTTAAGTTGGAGAAACATCTGCTCGCACTCCAGGGTGAGGCAGCGGCTCGCGGAACGACTGGAAGTGTCTCGGAGAATGAGGAGAGCCTCGAGGACAAGGCGATGAACATGGCGGTCGAGGAGATTTACGAGGAGAACGGACGGCGTTGGAGGCCCTGGGCGTGCAATGGCAAGTCCATTCGGATCGGCGAGATCATCCTCATCGTCGATTCGGACACGATCGTTCCAGAGGACTGCTTGCGTGACGCGGCGCGCGAGCTTTTCGAGTGTCCCGAGGTCGCGATCATCCAGCACGAGTCGAACGTCATGCAGGTCGCGCACCACTACTTCGAGAATGGCATCGCGCACTTTACTCGCCGCATTAACAAGTGTATCTCCATGGGCAGTGCAAACGGCGAGGTCGCACCGTTTGTCGGGCATAACGCATTCTTGCGCTGGTCGGCGCTGCAGGACGCAGCGTTCGTCGATCCAGAGGATGGCGTGAAGAAGATCTGGTCGGAGGTGAACGTGTCGGAGGACTTTGATATGGCTTTGCGTCTGCAGCTGAAGGGGTACATCATCCGGTGGTCCACGTATTCTGAGGGCGGCTTCAAGGAGGGTGTCTCGCTCACTTGTGATGACGAGCTCAACCGCTGGCAGAAATATTCGTACGGTAAGATATGCGTTTCTTTCAAGGAGTCATAATATTGACTGCTTTGAATTGGTAGGCTGCAATGAGCTCATCTTTAACCCGCTCAAGGACTGGTGGCATATGGGCCCTATCACGAAGCAACTTCGAATATTCATGTGGTCCTCAGCGCCCATTCACTACAAGATCAGCATGATGTCCTGTACGTCGTCTGCCGTTTAAACTTATAAGCGAATTCGCTGACCGGCGAGTGCAGACATGTTTTCCTACTGTGAGCCACTCGCTCCACGAAAATAATGCTCCTTGTCTGATTCTGCATTAGATGGTCTCGCCGCCTCTGCCATGCTGTCCATATTGAACTATCTTCTCCTTGGCTGGGGCATCCAGGTCAGTCGGAATCTCCCGTACATATTCTATCGCCTCACGATCATACAGTCCGATGGCTTCTACCTGCACAGTTTCGAAATCTGGTTGGCTTGCACAGTCGTGTTTCCTGGTGCCGGTAATGCCGGCTTCACTCTGCTCGAGTATCGACTGGGCCAGCGCAGCCTGTTCGACTCGCTCATCGAGAACGTCACTTGGATCCCCTTCTTGTGAGTCTGACCTTTCTACATGGCCTGCAAGTCCGCTTCAGCGCAATGTTTGACCTCCGTCGCTTCCACAGCTTCTTCTTCTTTGGCGGCCTCTCCATTCACCTCTCACAAGCTCTGCTCGCGCATCTTTTCTCCTACAACATCACGTGGGGCGCGACGAAGAAGGAGGTCGAGCGCTCGAACTTCTGGCTGGAGGTGCCCAAGATCCTCAAGCGCTTCTGGATGGCGCTCGTGCTGAGCGTGCTTATCGTCGTCGCGATGATCATACTCGCGACGGACCTCATCCCAACTGGATGGCAGATCGTGGTGACGGATTGGGCGGTGATCCTCCCATTGGCGTAAGTCGTGACCTCTAGATGGTGTTTGATGGCTGCTGACTGGAGTGTAGGATCGTCGTTGGGTGCCATATTTTGTATCCCGTAAGTGTTCACAACTTCTCTTAGCTTCGTCAACGAAGCTCATTATTTTATCCAACAGATTGTGCTGAACCCGTGGTTCATGATCTTCTCGTACTGAGTTTACATCGCTATTCTCGGACTCTGCCAGCATTTCATCCTGCCCCTTCTCCACCGGACCATGTTCTATGCGAAATTTCCGCGCATGTCGTAACGCCTGTACCTGTGGGTCTCCGCCGCATTCAGCTTCAGACTCTTTGACAAAATCGTACTTGCTCGTCGAGGACTGTACTCATGCAAATACCGCCCCTCTCTTTGCAGACACGTTCTCTGTCTGAAGACTCGACCCTTCGCTGCTGCTCTCTCTGTCTTTCATGGTTGGTACTGATGAATTATTGGTGGACACTTTGTGTGATTGGCTGATCTATATATGTGCGTACTTACAGCGAGGGTCTGTATAGTAATTCTACCTTTCCTGACCAGACACAACGCTCGCGAAGTGTGCACTGCCGAAGACGGTGAGTTGTGAGTCAGTCTCAGGGGTTCCTCGATAGAAATACGGGAAAGAGCCCTTCATGGTTGATCTGCACACCAGAAAGCGTTACATGGAGATGACAGGTCGTCAGAAGTCGGAGGTAAGGCCAGAGAATAATTATGTATAAGATGTAGGCAGCTCCCACGACACACATTTCTTGCAGATATAGAGATAGTATGCGGGATTTGTCGGTTGAAAACCATCCAAGAGCCGGAGAGTGTAGGCTGTGGCTCGTTGTAAACTGCGCGTGCGTGATACTGTATGCAATAGGCATTACCATGCAGCTCAGTAGTGTGAAGCTGCAGGTAATCTATAAACCCACAACCAACGATAGGTCACGTCAAGCTTACTGAAGACATCTAAAGCAGTTCAGCTTCTCCCAAAGCGCGCATTCGAGGAGTCGGATCAGGTTGGACTGCGCGAGTATCCGGCAACAGAGGATCGTGCTCCGTGGGACTAGTTGTGTCATGTTCTACGTCGTCGGAGTCGCGGGTGCGGCTGAAAAGGCATAATTGTTCCGTGAATGTGTGGCCTGAAGACACATCGACGATCAGCCGTCCTCTCCAGCACTGAGCGTTTGTTATTTCGTGAGTACTGACGGACACTAGCAAAATCGAGCGAGATCCCTGCACAGACGTCGAGACAAGCCATACACGCAACAGAGACGATGCTGTCGAGGACTCCGTCAGACATGGGTTGCCGTTGATGGCGAAGGCCAGCCAACGCCGCACAGTGACAGTGGGCAGTAGGGATAGCCTCGAGGGCGCTTGGAGGCGTCGTCTGCTTACTAAGCAGAAGGAGACGCGCTTGTGCGTCAGGTCCTGCGCCACCGACGCGTCGCGTCCGACTTTTCCTCGACTGTTAGCTCGTCACTCAATTCGGCGGTCTTTTCATGAAGCCTGATCTTGAATTGAAATGAAATACACCCACATATGATGCTCATTTACATCACAAAAAAAGTGGAGCTTAGATGTGATTTCTAGAACTTACTAGGATTTCTAAGTCAAGACAAAATATGCTTGTACCGACAGATGTATACAGAAATGCCGGTAGATGGTGATAGCATACAGAGCAACTCAAAGCCAACAGTCAGTAAGATTCATACAAGCACAACTCACACATAAAGAGAACAGAATACAAACTGAACTCAACGTTTCTGCAACACCACAAATCTCAATTCTGCATGGTGAGCTGAGCAAATCCATCCTTCAGAACCAACAGTTCGAAGGGCTTGTTCGTAATGTGATGCTCAATAAAGTGCTCCCAGTCAAACTGGCTCGCCAGGATACACAGTCGAGTCATATCCTCAATCCCTGAGGAAACGAAGCGGAGCAATAAATGTCCCAACGGGAGCTTCAGTGACGAGAGGAACTTGTACAATTCTTCCATGCGGTTGAGTTCCTCGCCATGCATCCTTGCGGATGAACAGGGTTCGCCTCGCAATGTGACGGACATAGCCGTGGAGGTTGGCAGGCGGGAGCTCGACGAGGAGCAGGCCTGCGACATATTTGTCGAAGTCGTCACCTGCTAACAAACATCGATATTGTCATTACAATACTAACTGCATGATATCAGCCACATACCGAGCTAACCGTCCTGCGCGACACTGCGGAGACACTTGAAGTCGGAGCCGCGACCTTGGAGGTCACGGCTCCGACTTCCAAGTTGCTCTGCGACCGCATCTTACGCACCCGCTCCCGGTTGGGCGTGATTGGACGAGCGACCATGGAAGTAGCCTGTTTGTGAGGTAGCTTCATGACAAGCCGATCAGGTTGGGAGCTTAAGTCATTACGCTTACCTTTCGGCTGATGCCTGCAGTCCTCGCGCACTGAGCCTTCGACCGATTAGCGGACCGTTCAGTTGCCTGAACATGCTGGGCGAGGTACTTCTGAGTGAAAATGTGGACCGGCCACATATCAAGGTAGCGCTCAGAATCTGGCCATCTCAGCTTGACCTTTGGTGACCAACAAGGGTTAGACCATGGAGCTATCATTCTAAGCAAACGAGAACTCACCTCATCGTAATGATTTGCCAAGTCATGCTCTTCTTGGCAGGTTATACGTTTAGAGTGATCTAAATGAATGCTCGCGCAGACGCGGACAATATCCTGTGCATTGGCCAAACCATACATGATTGAGCGGCTTGATCTCTTTAAGATGTGTGCTGGAAGACACTCACTAGGAATTGTTCAAATTTTGCTTCGCTGATACCCATCTGCTCTCTGAGCGACTTATTCCCCAAACGCGACGTATACAGCGGGATGACCTTTGCGCGAGGCTTCGGAATTCTTCCTGGTACATGAGAGCGTGCGTGGGGACCTCCTGCCGTGGGACATGAGTGTATGCTTGTTCGGAATGACGAGGGACCACCTACTGGGCATCCTTCGTGAGCTGGATTCAATAGAGTTGAAAGGCGTTGGTAGTAATAGTCGAGAAAAGAAACACGGTGACTCCATGTTCAATTCTGAACATAGAGCACTTGACTTCACGGTGCTTCGAATTCTCATGAGACCCGTCGCGACGCGTTTGGCCTTGCTCGGTCACGTGACTGACCAGTGAAACTGGTAGCGCCTGGGTAGCGCCCGCCTTTTGGAAGTCTCGCTCATTCACAACGTTATGGGCAGAAATAGTGCGTCGGGTTTACCCAAAAAAATTCCGGAGCTGATGAGAATCCTGACAGAGAACCGTAAACTTGAGGTCCCTTTGAGATCAAGTACGTTGCGGTACAGAAAGCTCGGCAAATTTTCATCTGACTGGCTATCACAGAGCTGAAGAAGGACCCTGGTGTTCCCCGTCTACCCAGCCTCAAAGTCCGTAATGTGGAGAAGAGGATGACCCGCCCGGTATGTGTCTCGCGATGTGGATTTAAACGCGTGCTGACGTTGGCATCAAGCATCCTGGTCCTCATACTACGGACCCGGACGCGGAAATGGCTGAAGAACCCACCCTCTCCTCACTGGCTGCCACCTCTGGGAACTCGACACCTACGGAGAGCAAATTCTCTACTGGACCATCATCGTCTTCAGGACCGGTCAAGACTAGAGAACAACTGCGCAAGCATTATATTCGCTCACTGCACAAGGTCATCGACGAAAGCGACATCGTCCTCATGGTGCTGGACGCACGAGATCCAGAAGGCTGTAGGAGTCGACTGGTGGAGGAAGAAGTCAGGCGCAGGGAGAGCGACGGGAAGAGGCTGATTTTCGTGTTGAACAAGATCGGTGCGTCTGGTCCCTCCTCGTCCATGGAATATCTGCCAGATCTCGCTGGCTCTTCCAGACCTCATTCCGAAAGAGAATGCGCAGGCATGGCTGCGGCATCTCCGCCACACCACCCCTACCCTCCCTTTCCGCTCGGCCACACAACATCAGCGGACGAAGCTGTCCTCGTCCACCGCACCTGCGCTAGTCCGTCTACTGAAAGCGTATAGGCCAAATCCTGCACAGAGCATGACCGTAGGCGTTGTCGGATACCCTAACGTCGGCAAAAGCAGTCTTATCAACAGTCTCAAACGCTCTAAGGTAACAGTCCCTCACCGTGGTATTTTTTGCGTCTCATTGTTCTATACAAGGTCTGTGCAGTTGCCGCGCAGCCTGGACACACGAAGGAGCTGCAATCGGTTCAGCTCGAACGCGGTCTCCGTATCCTTGACTCACCAGGAGTTGTCTTCGATGACGACGATTTCGATGCGAGCAAGAGCAAGTCCCGGAGCAATGTCCTGTTAAGGAATGTCATCAAGGTCGAGGACATTGATGATCCGATCTCGTTAGGTTTGTTGGATGTTTCTCTATTTATAGCGTCTTTCAATAGTTCATGTTGAATTTAGTGGAGGAGATTGTCGCAAGGACAGATCCTGAGCTTTTGAAGAAGATCTATAATCTGCCACAAATCGGTTCTACCCTCGAATTCCTGACGATGCTAGCGCTGACCACTGGCCGACTAATGAAGGTATAAATTGGCATAATTCACGCGTCTGTCTGCTCACATCAAGTTACCGATATAGGGCGGCACTCCTGACCTGCTGGCCGCGTCTCGAATAGTTCTGACCGACTGGAATCACCAGAAGATACCGTACTATACCGTGCCTCCTACAGTACACCCCTCGCTTATACCGTCGACAGTCAAGGCGGGCGGAGAGCTGACGGTGGCTCCCGGTGCAGAGAACGTTGGGCAGGCGCAGATCGTCAGCGAGTATTCGAAACCTTTCTCGTTAGAGGGGCTATTTGGCGCTGCCGATGCCGGCGCATTCGGTGAGGCATCGGGTCCAGACGCGATGGAGCTCGAACGTGAAGAGGAAGTTGTGGACGAGATGGACGAGGACGGGTAAGCATTTCTACTGTGTGGTTTCTAGTGGCGGGTTCGATGGTACTCTGCTTCGATGTTCATCGAGTCGAGTTTGCGAAGAGACCAATCGTGCATGCCTAACCTCAGCGGATGCTCGTTCCTCGTAATGGCGCTACCAACATTGTCAATTCTTTGCTTCTTCGTTACTGATCAAAGGTCTTCTTCGTGGTGATAGGAAACGGATGGAGTCAGATGATCTGGCACCCATCATCCCCCGGAAACGTTCGCGCAGCGCATCGTCAGGAGACCTGGAGACGGAGGCTATCCCACAACCTGTCCCTGAATCGAATTTGCGCCCGCCGCCGAAACGGCTCCGGCGCTCGCACGAAGTGCCTGACTACAATTCCCCTGTGGATGAGCATACTCGGCGGACGATGGCGAGCGCGAACCCTTTGAGTCGGCACGTGCTCAGGAAGGAGGCGAAGAAGGCGCGGCGAGCCGCGACGAGGGCGATGAATGCACAGAAGGCGGGCGCGGGAGGTATGGAAGTGGACGATGACGGCGGTTTGGCGACGTCATTTATGGCTGGGGTGGCCGGCTAGATTGTGGGTATGTAGGTTCCTGCAATCTGATTGATACGTCTTTCTGTGTTTCCTCGCTGGCATACGCTGTGGAGGAGCGAGAATGCACTCATATATCTACTCTGCGTTATTGGAGCGCGATTACATGCGTATTACTCGACAATTCACATTTGTCGCATCAGATGGTCAGTACATGTCTCTTCGAGAGTTATGCTGATCAATACCGTCAAAAAGCCATCCTGTAGGTTGCCACCAGGATTAATGCCCTTCGTTATTGATTTCCTTGGAGACGCTGACTATGTTTGTCTTGATGTAGGGAAAGACGCCATGGGGAGCCGCCGCATCCCTAGCGTCTTGGCAGGCCGGAGCTTTTATTGCTGACTTTCCGGCAGGATCATGAAGGGGTTCGGTATGCAGCAACTTCTGGGCAGGGGAGGAACAATTGTTTGAATTGAATCTTGCCTTGTATGGAAAGCCTCTCACAACGCTGTCACACCAGATTTTGATTCTTAGGTAGTTTTCGCAGAGATTGACCTTCTTTCGCAACTGAGTGGAATGCTGATCGCTGCTGTTCCTTCGTGCGCCGCAGTAGAGGGCTTTAAAGGGTCAGCTATTGATTGAACCGAGCTGTAAAAGCGAAGCTTACCCAGCAAGATTCGCAATATATGACGAACATGTCGGTATCTGATACGGTCTTCTCTCAACATCTAGCGTGCTATGACTCGGACAATCCTAACGGACACCCTGATCGCGGTCCGACAGGCCTCTCGCTTCACGATAAGGTTTCTAAAAGCGATCCCTGCTGTATTCAGAGCCCATGATTTGATCGGCTGCAGGTCTCGATACCGGCTTGGTAGCCGTACAAAAGGACATTCCCTCCATAAATGCTCGTTCGTCTGCTATCTCTCTAAAGGTCAGATCCATCGCCATGCCTGACCCATTGAGTTCTGCCTACAAGGATGACTCGCTGTCCCCCGTCGCATCGCTCGCGAAGGACGGAGAGCTAGAGAAGGCAGTTGAAGTTGATACCTTCGCGGACGGCAATGTCGGCCTCAATGAATTCGAGGCTGCAAAGAACGCTGGTGTGCGTGTCACCGCTGCCGAGAATAAGAGGTCTGTTGCTTGTTCCCGCCTTTCGAATGTATTGACTTCATCGATCTCCGATCTGCAGGATCGCGATGAAGATCGACATATGGATCCTTCCCATGGTGCGTGCGCTGAGGCGCGTTGCATTCATTCTGCGCTTCTAAATGTCTTTATATAGTTGTGCATCTCGCAAGCCCTCAGTATCGGTTCGTATAGTTCTTTTTCTATGCTATTCTCGCGATGAACTCTAGCGTGTGGCAATGAACAAAAGTGGATAAGACCGCGTAAGCTGGACTGTCTTTGTTTCTGACAGATGGGGTTTATCGTGCTCGCAGGCTCAATTACGGCAATCTGTACGGTATGAAGACCGACCTCGGTGTTACTGGTCAGCAATTCGATTGGTTCGCCAGCGGTAAGTACAATATTTGATTTTTACGGGCAGTTCTCATCTCCAATTCCTTGCAGCATTCTAGTAAGCCTGTTCGACTAGGTGCCCTGGATCATGCTGATGCATCTATAGCTTCGGATATCTCATAGGGAATTACCCTCAAGGCTGGTTGCTGCAGCACTACCATTCCGGAAGAGTACTCGCCACAAGTCCGTTCTAGCCAATATGTTCTAGAGACTATAACTCATAACGATGTCGCAGTGACTGCCATCTGGGGCGTTATTGTTATATGGCAAGTCTGCATAGTATATCTCCTATTCGTCAATTATTGTCCTTACACTTCTTGTAGCATCGCTTCCGCTAAGTCATTTGGTGGCGTTCTAGCTGCATAGTATGTCGAATGCCATCTACTATGTGCACAAGGCTAACATGTCTGTAGTTTCTTCCTCGGTATCATCGAATCGATTGTTACGCCTGGGCTCACCCTCCTTACCGCGATTTGGTATGCTCAGCCTGAAGTACCTTTGCGCACCATGATATGGTATTCTTTCAACGGCTTCGCAGGCATATTCGGCGGATTCCTCGCGTACGGCGTAAGTATCCAACAACACTTAGCGGCTCACGCGTATTTATGCTCGGCTCAGGTGGGACACATCCGGCATCCGTCTTTAGCCAGGTGGAAATACATCTTCCTAATCCTGGGTGCGATCAGTCTGGCATGTAAGCCTTATTCTTCGTGTTCATTTCCCTCAGAGACTGGAGTGTTACGATCTCAATGCGTAGACTCGTTTATCCTCTGGTTTATGATGCCCGATTCACCTGTCGGCGCACGCTTTCTCACGAAGGATGAGAAACTCAAAGCCGTAAAGCGTGTTGCTGAAGCGAAGAATGGTATGAAGAACATCGAGTTCAAGACCTATCAAGTCCGTGAGAAGTTCGAGCTTTGCGTAACGTCCACTGAAAGGTTGTTTCTGCAGATTAAGCAAGCGATACGTGACCCCAAGACCTGGCTTCTGTTCATTGCGGCAATTGCTGCACAAATCCCAAACGGGTAAACGAGTCGGTATATGTTTCTTTCACCGTTGATCAATAATCGACAGGATTGTATCCAATTTTTCGACGATTGTCATCAAGGTCGGGCCTTTCCGCACTCTCGGCCATGTTATCTAATAAAGACACCCGTCCGAGTAGGGTATGGGCTTCACTACTTTGCAAACGACATTGTTGGATGTCGCATCCTCTGGCGTGCAAATTGCCAGTCTCCTCGTTGCAGGGTAAGAGCATCATTCTCAGGTGTGACGAATGATTAAAGGTGGAATCCAGACTTATCACCACTTACATCAAGAACTGTGAGTTGCCTCGACACGTGCTATTGCCACTAGCTCTCATCGTCATTTTCCTGATATCAGCGCGTGTGGTCACTATGGCTGCTGGAAACATCACTTGCATAATCGCTGCAGCCTGCCTAACGTACTTACCGTCTGACCAGAAGTGGAATCGTCTCGTGGCTTACTGGTTTACCTCGTTTCAGGGGAGTATTCCTTGCGAATGCTTTCGTCTTTGAGTGCTGACGTACCTGCAGTCAGTTGGCTTCTCGCTGTCCTTAGTCATGATCTCGAACAACGTGAGCTATGGAGACCTTTATGTGCCTCGCGTCGCTCAGGTTGATCTACAGATTGGCGGGTACACCAAGAGGACGTTTACCACGGCTCTTACCTTCGTCGGTGTACGTGTCGAACTCAATGGCCCATATATAGTGAGCTGACGCGGGTCGAATGCAGTACTGTATTGGCAATATCATCGGACCTCACTTTCTTATCGTCAGTAAACATCGCTGCTAAAGGCTAGTACTAACCGGCGAATAATTCATCCAGTCGAGTGAGGCTCCCACGTATCATACTGGAACGAGGGCGATGTTTATTGGTCAGTCTTCTGCCTGGGAATTTCGCAAACAATTGCTGAAACCAGTTTACAGGCTATGTCATTAAGACTGGTAGGCGCACCGCGTCGTGACTCGCTATACAATACTTAACACTTCCTGATAGCCTCTCTCATTCTACTTGGCCTCTACATGTGGTACAGAAACGTGAAGGTGCGCCTATCTTTGTAGTTGCTCACGATAAACCCCCTTGACTTCAGTTGAATATCATATGTAGAAAGACCGCGAATACGGTAAGGTCTCGACTTATGAAGACGAGCTGAAGGGTGAAGGTCAGAGGAGTCTTTTTTATATCTTCTTGTGTACTCCCTCCTCACGAACGTCGTAGAGGCCGGCATGCATGATCTCACAGAATTTGAGAATCCGTATCATCGGTAAGTCCCCGAATTCATCCGATATGCATAATATTTCTCACTGCTACTTCCTGTATCTTGCGAATTTCAGATACGTTCTTTGAACTGTTGATGCCTCCACGCGTTCCATTCAATGCATCATGATTCGTAGGAGAAGATTCCGCGTGTTGTAATGAATTCAATGTTCGCGAGTCATTGCCTTGCCTTCACTATTCCTCTCCCCCCCTCCCCATAACTTCATTTTCCTTTACATATCACTAGAGTTAGAAATAGAAGTAGGATCTCGTGTGTACCTGTGCCATGGTGATGCTACTGTCGACCTGGTTAATAAGCGTTGCAAGTCAATCTAATCTAATCTAATCTATCACCCTGCAACTCCATCTAATCTAATCTATATCCTGAACTCGATACCATTGTGATCGCCGCAATCAACGTTGTCGACGCCGTGCATGATGGCGACTGCACGTCGCCGAGTATCGTATGCCATTCCCCCGCCATCTGAGCCCGCTCCGCGCCTACAACTTCCCCCGCACGGTGCTTCTCGCCATGGGGCCAGTAGCCCTCTCCTCATCCCCTCGCACGACCCATCGGACACCACAGCGAGCACCTCTAAGGGCCACACACATACACGACATCGCCTAGGCATTGCCTGTCTCGCGTTAGATGCGTCTACACAGCTCGTTGGTCGCCCATCACCCGAAGGCATCCTCTACACCGGCGGAAGAGATGGGCTGGTCATCTCATGGGACCTCGGCATTCCTACAAAGCGCCGCGCTCACCGATACGGCGTCACAGAGGATGCAGGGACACATACGCGGAGATGGGAGGTCATGACGAACTGGGCGGACGACGTTATCGAGGAGGAGATGGACGACGGTGAGGAGATGCGCAGCGACGGCGATGTGCTTGGCGAGGTCGTTCCGCGCGTGAGGAAGCGTGCCATCGGTGTGCAGCGCACAATATTGAGCGAGGAGCAATGGGAAGTCGACGTCGACGCTCTCGAGGCGAGCAAGGTGGGTAACGATGACTTCGCTCGACGCCGGTCCTCTGCGTGCTGACCCGCTCAAGTCTAATCCACCATCGACAGCATTTCGCCAATGCGCGCAGGTGCACAGTGACTGGGTGAACGACATCCTTCTATGCAACGAGAATCAAACCCGTGCGTTTCCGTACGCCTCTATGTCAACCTAGCCTCACTGCCCGCACAGTCGTCTCTGCGTCCTCCGATGGCACCGTCAAAGCGTGGAACCCCCACTCACAGCCCGCCTCAGAGCCTAGCACGATTGGGATACACGCTGACTATGTGCGGTGCCTCGCTTATAGGTTTGCTTCCCCGCCAGCTCTGCAGAGTCACTTGCTTATGCATTCGCAGCCGTGAACAGCGCTGGATTGCATCCGGTTCCTTTGACCGCACGATCAAACTCTGGGATCTCGCCGGGGCGAGCACGGGCAGCCCACTCACAACTTTAAGCCCACCGGACATGTCGGATCCCAAATCGTCTGTGTATGCAATCAAGACGGACCCATATGGGTCCGTCATCGTGTCCGCATCTCCCGACCGTGTCGTCCGGTTGTGGGACCCTCGTGCAGGCAGGCGAGTGTCGAAGCTGGTCGGTCACACGGATAACATCCGCACGATGCTACTCTCAGAGGATGCGAAATATGTGAGTGTCTGTTCTGCTTCTAGGTGTTTCATCCCTAAACACTCTCTTAGCTGCTCACAGGCTCGACAGATGGTGGGTTACTGCCATGACACGTTTCTCATATGCTAATCCATGCACCAGCATCCATCAAATTGTGGTCACTCTCCTCACAACGGTGTTTGCACACGTTCACTCATCACACAGAATCAGTCTGGTCACTCTTCTCGCAACATCCGACACTCGAGATATTCTATTCGGGTGATCGCTCTGGGCTCGTATGCAAAGTCGACGTCGAAGGCTGTGCAGACGTCTCCGAGGGCGAATGCATTGTGCTCTGCCAGGACACGAACGAACAAGGGAAGAGCATGGGCGAGGCGGGCGGAATCGATGCGATTGTCGCGATGGATGACTCTCTGCTATGGACTGCCTCGGGCGGCAGCTCCAGTTTCAAGCGATGGAAGGTACCTCCACGTAAAACTGTACGGGCGGCTGCATTGAATGCCGGTAGGGACAGCATGCCGACGACCGAGATCCCTGGACCTGCATCCGTTGAGAGCAACAATTTCAGCGAGAGACGGTCTGGCGCACGGAACTCGATCGACTTCACAAGTGTGGCGAGCACTTCACCGCGCTCGGTTTCGATACACCCCAGCGCACAAGCATCCAGCCCGCCACCATCTAAGAAGAGTAATCGCATATCACTTTCTCCTTCTCTTTCACCATCGTTGGTATCGTCTCATTCGGCTGCACCCTGTGATCCTGATCCATTCGCAGACAAAGAAGGCGACGAGACATGGTATGGAATTCCATTCGAGAGCCTTGTGCGACTCACATCACCGAATAATCCATTTGCGCGTTTCGGTGGGCATGGATCATTTTCTCGGGGACCCGATCCGGAGATCGCGACGCTGTACTCCGCTGCGTCGATTATGAGCATGCCGCGTCTCACGCCTCGTCCCATGCACTCTGTACTTGCAAGCCCGAGCAAGCTACTTCCAGGCCAGAGAAGTACGAGCCCGCTCCAGGGTGAGCGCGACTCTGTGCCTGCGCAAACGCGTGTCGGGGAAGAGACGCAGACGCTGCATCCAGGCGCGCGTGTACGAACGGCGTATGAGGAGCGGGAGGTCGCAGCGGACGCCGTGCCGCTGAATCGCGAGCCAGACGAGGTCGTCCAGGGAGATTGCGGTTTGGTGCGCTGTGCGATGCTGAACGATCGTATGCATGCTCTCACTGTAGACACGGCGGGGGAAGTGGCGGTGTGGGACGTTGTGCGAGGGACGTGTCTCGGGCGGTATCTCAGCGAGGATGTCGCTGCTGCCAGCTTCTGTGGCAGCGAGGCCAGTGTGCGCGGTGATTCGGATGGAGGGTCCATTAAAGAGCTGATGAGGGAAGAGCGGGGTCCACGGGAGGCGTTGCAGACTGTGAGGGAGCGGATCGAGGGCGAGGCTGTTGTTCCGGCATGGGCGAGCGTAGATACCAAGACGGGCGTGCTTACAGTGCATCTGAGCGAGCGTTGCTTCGAGGCGGAGGTATATGCTGACGAGGCGGGTCTTTCGCATGATCGGCGCTATGGAGACGAATTCAGAGGTGAGTTCATCCCAGGTTTTCGTGTAGGCATGGGCCCATTTATGGCGTTCAGTGAACATCGGCAAATGGATCTTGCGGAATCTGTTTTACGGGTTCATCCGTGAGGAACAGCGGACGCGAAGAAGAGAAGAGCCAGCTCATCGGATGCACCGTGCTTCCGCACCCAGCCATATAGACGTTCCTGCCCATGATCATCACCCCCGCAGATCATTAGACTCGTTGCATCAGTCGTCATCCTCTAGCCCAAGGAGTTCACATGTCTTGTCTTCTCCCACCATGTTGCCCGCCATGTCTCCCGCCATATCCATGGGTCCGCGAACCCCACTCCTGACGCCGCTTATTCCGATCAACAGCAGCGAGCGGACCGCGGGGCTGTCGCCAATACCCCAGTCCCCGAACGACAGCACGCCGATGCCGCCGCGCACGCAACAGGCGGAGGGGGCGCCGGGCTCGCTGTCAAGCTCGGATTACTTCTCGCTGCGCGCGCGGCGTGAGTCCATGTCGACTGCGGGAAGCGTGACGACGTCGGACGATTTCTCGTCGTGGGGGAAGGACTCTGGATCGCAGACGCCGAGCACGCCGAGTGCGGTGGGTTTTATCGGGCGGATCAATAGAGCATTTGGGAAGAGCGTAAGGCGGCAGGCAAGCGAAATCGGTACGCCTGCGACTTCCTCTAGTGGAAATGATGCCCCTGCCATACCAGCGGTACGGAATTCTTGTTATGTCGGGGTGCCAGCTGACTGAACTTTACGTCCAGGAAACCATAGCTCCAATCCCTCATAAGAGCCCAGTGCAGGCGTTGCTATCGGGACCGATCAACCCGCCGTCTGCCACCGACAACCCTCCTTTGCCTATTTCGCCGCACACCTCCGTGATCATCTCCGAGGAGGCGCTTTCGGGCTGGACGACGATATACAGGGGACAGGTCGCGAACACCGCAGGCGATATGCATACACTCGAGGAGGTCATGCCATATTGGCTTATAGAGTATCTATTGACGAATAAAGCGCCTTCTGTGCCTTTGACCAAGATTAGTTTTGTACTATTGCCCTTTCCTGCTAAGGATCCTCAGGAGCGGCTGCCTGAGCTTGTTAATAGGTGTGTGATCACTCTGGCTATGACCCATTAGTAGCTGACGTATTTTCTCCAGTGCGCAAACGAAGTTGACTGCTAGCCGCTTCCTGCGGGTTCGCAAGCTCGCTGTCCACGTACGTCTGCCTAGCCGTCTACAAGGACACCTCGTTGACCAAACTGTTCGCAGGTGCAAGACAAATTGGACAGGATATTTGGCTCTCGCAGTTCAACATCTCCCAACACGCCCCGCTCATCGCTCGACAGCCGGTCACATTCCTCCGGCGGTGGGAGGGGCGAGTCACGGCCTCGTGCGGAAGAAGTGTACGAGATCCTGTGCAACGATGTCGTACTCCCGCTAGACATGACACTCGCTGCAGTGCGGCAGTTCATTTGGCGGCGGGCGGGCGAGATTAACATGTACTACCGTCGTAAAAGCCATTTAGTCAACCGCTAGTGATGATACCGATTTAACGTAGTATTTTTCTTGCATACTATGCTTATGCTTATTAGCATGTTATCCGATAGTAATGTAGCGTCCTGTTGGAGAAAGTTTTAAATAGCTTTACTCCTTGTAATTAGAGAGTCTGCTGTGTGGCCGCCAATCGCTGTATCAAATTCTCGGCCCGGAATGCATAGTCGCATGGTCCCAGTCCCCGATCCTCCCGATTGGCCTTCGGAATACTCCGACGTTATTTTGTTTCTCCGCCTCAATACAGATCCGAATCACTCCCAGTAGCTCCCAGTCCACCGTGAACCTTGGGAAACTGACCACACCTTCAAATTGTACACACACGGTTGGTGCGAGTAAAGCTCTTCAAACACTCGCATAAGGGCATTAAACGATCCTTCAAGACCTTCACGTACTGTACCAACAGAGCGTAGAGCCAGAAGTTAAATGTGAGTAATTTTGAGCCGACTTCACTGTCAAAATGCCTCATATTCCTCAGATTCGTCATGGCGCCGTATTCAAAGCCTGAGGCAGTCCTCAAGCAGGCCGAAGGCCTCATATCCGTCGGACAGAACCATGCTGCCCTCCAAGCCCTCACCGAGATGTTCTCTTCCAAGCGTTTCCGCTCGACACCGCTCGCCTCACTCGAACCGATCGTGCTGCGCTTCATCGAGCTTTGCGTCGATATGCGCAAGGGACGCACCGCCAAAGAGGGTCTTATGCAGTACAAAAATATCGCTCAAAATAGCAGCGTCGCCTCCATCGAGGTTGTCATCAACCGCTTCATTCAGCTCGCCGATGCGAAGGTGCAGGAGGCACAGGAAAAGGCGGAAAAGGCCGTCGCCCTCATCGATGTAGACGATTTGGAAGCGACTGAGACTCCGGAGAGCATTTTGCTTGGTGCTGTGAGCGGGGACCAGAGCAAGGATAGGACGGATCGAGCTCTCGTCACTCCGTGGCTCAAATTTCTCTGGGAGAGCTACCGCACTGCGTTGGAAACGCTGAAAAATAATGCTCGGCTGGAAGTCATCTATCAAGTAAGTGTTCTATCAGACAACAGATTTATCCTAATTGTTGCTTTAGCAAATTGCCCAACAAGCATTCAAGTTTTGCTTGAAGCATCAGCGCAAGGTTGAGTTCCGGCGACTATGCGAAACTCTGCGTCTGCACTTGGCTAACGTCGCCAAGTATGCACACCAATCGCACGCGATCAATCTCTCCGACCCAGATACGCTGCAGCACCATCTTGACACCCGCTTCGCACAGCTAAACACGTCGGTCGAGCTCGAGCTATGGCAGGAGGCGTTCCGATCCGTTGAGGACGTGCACAATCTGCTCACGATGGCGAAGAAGGCCCCTCGTCCCGCTATGATGGCCAACTACTACGAAAAGCTCACGAGGATTTTCCTCATGTCCGGGAACGCTTTGTATCACGCTGCTGCGTGGGCAAGGTATCACGCCGTCATTACTGCTATTGGTGGCAAGTCCGACGAAGATATGAGCCGCCTCGCTGGCCAGATTCTCATCAGTGCATTGGCTGTGCCGGTCGGTTTGCAGGGCGAGGAAGATGCCGCAGAAGGGGGCAAAGGCAAAAGCTCCAGGCTGACTGCTTTGCTCGGACTGTCCAAGCCGCCGACTCGCACAGGCCTACTCAAGGAAGCTGTTAGTCATACCCATCTCCTGTATATTCTGACAGCTTACGTTGGTGTCTAGCTTGCGCGTAATGTCCTCAAAATCTCTCCTGACAACATCAAGACTTTGTACAACATCATCGAAGTCACATTTGATCCGTTGACGCTCTGTTCCTCGGTTGCGCCGCACTTGAAGGCGCTGGCGACTGATACACCATATGCATCTTATATCCCTCTCCTTCAGCGCGCGGTCCTGTCTCGCCTGCTCTCTCAGCTCTCTCAGGTGTACTCCACGATCAAGATCAGCAATCTCCTCGAGCTTGTTGTCCCCATCCGCGGCCTCGAAGTGGATGGCGCCACTCCCTACGACGAAGAACAGATCGAAGCCTACGTGATGGGCTGTGCTCGTCGCGGAGAGCTCAGCATACGCGTTGATCACGCCGAGGGCAGCATCACGTTCGCCGACAGCCCCTTCGCAGCCGTCGAGGATCCCAGCTCATCAACTTCGATGGCCACGAGCGCCGTACAGCCCTCGACCTCCGAGTTCGTGCGTACCCGCCTCAGCCGGCTCGCCTCATGTCTGTACAACTCGCTCGCGACGCTGTACCCGCCTGCGCCGCTCAGCGAGGAGGAACAGCAGGCGAAGGTCACGGCACTCGTCGCTGCCGCGCAGGCCGAGCGCGATGCGCTGAAACTCCGCCGTGCACTTGTTGCGCGTCGCCGTGAGCTATTGTCTGAGCTATCGGTGCGCAAGGAGAAGGAGGAGGCCAGCCGCCGCGCTGAGATCAACCGCCGCGAAAAGGAGGAGGAGAGCCGACGGGCAGTGGAGGAGGTACGTAGGAAGGAGGTGGAGCGCGCGAAGCGGGAGATCGAGATCATCAGGACCGAGGAGGCGAGGAAGCTCGCTCAGAGCTTGAAGGAGAAGGGCAGCCTCAAGGTGGACATCAGCGTAAGTTTGCGATCTCATTCTTGCGTAGCCCTCATGCTTTATCAATGTATGTATAGGAAATGGAGAACCTCAGCACGGACAACCTCATGCGGCTGCAAGTTGAGCAGCTGGAGAAGGAGAAGAAGGAGCTCAATGAGCGCATGCGTATTGCGTCCAAACGCCTTGACCATCTCGAGCGTGCATTCCGTAAGGAGGAGCGTCCTCTCCTCGCTAAAGACTACGAGATTCAGCAGGAGAACGACAAGGCAGCATTCGAGGCTGCGCAGAAAGCGCGTCTCGAGGCTTTCCGGCTGGCGCACCAGCAGGACCTGGAGACGAAGAAGCGGCTCTCGCGCATGACGAGCGAATATCAGAAGAAACGAGAGGAGATTGTAAGCAAGCGCGGCGAGGAGTTCGCCAAGAGGAAGGAGCAATCGCAGAAGAAGATCGAGGAGGAGAAGGCAAAGAGGCGGCAGACGGTTCTCAAGGAGCGCGAAGCGGAAAAGCTGCGCCGCGAAGAGGAGGAGAGAATAGAGAGGGAGAAGGAAGAGGAGGAAGCGCGGAAGGAAGCAGGTGCGTACATGGATTCAGCTACGACGGCCCTTACTGACCCCCGGACAGAACGGCGTGCCGAGGAGGAGCGTCTGGCAGCGGAAGAAGCTGCCGAACTGGCTCGTGCCGAAGCCAAGAAGCGCGAAGAGGAAGAGGCGCGGGCAGAAGCACGCAGGAAACGCGAAGAGGAGCGCGTCGCCGCGTTGGAGATGGTTCGTCTGCAGCAGCAACGCGAGGAGGAGGCATTGGCCAAGGCCAAAGCCCGCGCCGCAGAACGTGCCACAGAACGTGCCAAGCCCCCTGTGCGCACATCGGTGGGCGAGGATATTGCGTGGCGAAGGCCAGGGGCGCCTGCCCTGCCGCCACCGCGTCCAGCGACACCCCCGACGTCCGAGAGTACCGCTCCCAAGTATCGCCCTGGTGCTCTTGGTGGTGGCGGATGGAGGGCCAGGCAGGCAGCCAAGGAAGAGGGCGCTGCACCGCCTCCTCGTTCTACATCACCTGCCGTCCGAGCACCTGCTAAGGAGGAGCCCACGAAGGATGACGACGGCTTCAAAACCGTGGGTAAGAAGGGCGTGTACCGGCCACCTGCAGCAAGAGGCAGTAGGGTCTGATTCCCTCGTGACCTTGCTGTATTTCATGTCGATGGCGATGACCATTTTGTTTCATTCTGTATCCATACAATGTGAGGATTAAGTCACGACATTATGCTAGTGTCTCAGGATCGCCATGAGATTGTGTTCCCTACAACGTGCACTGTCGGTAGATATACGTCCAGCATGAATATCATTTCTCTTCCTTTTCTGCTTCGAGCATCATGTCTGCAGCAAAGATATATCAGCAGCCCATCCTTTCCTATAAAGACAGCAGCATACCGTTCCACATCGAACCTTGCACGGCGGACAGGACACGATCCGGCTCATCGTGAGAGCTTCGCGAGTCTCTCGTGGACGCATCAGCCCTGAACACCACGTTGTTAGAAATTTTGCTCCTGTATTGTATCTTTGTTACCAACCAAAGACTGGCTCCCACATCCAGCGACATCAGACTGATATCGCTGACCCTCCTCCTCTGAGAGCCCGGTCGCACAGGAGAATCGAGTCCAAGCGAGATGTGCGAACCGTCAGGAGAATGAACGCTGCTCGGAGATGCTAGCGGGCTATCCGGTCCTGAGAAACGATACATAGAACTCCCCTGCCCGGGAGACGTTATATCGCGGGTCATTATCGGGGGTGTAGCTGGGAGATTGTCCACCACGATAGCAGGTATATCTGATGATGCATCTTCAGCAACCGTACATACAGGCTTACGGGAGAATCACCTTGTTCTTCCATCTCCTTCCGTCTCCTCTTTTCCCGTTGAACTAGATATCGCCGACGATTCAGGAACATCAAAAGCAGTGACTGCACGCGATCGTAATCGACGAGGTCAGTGACTAATCTGTTCGTCTCAGCGCGCACGACTAGGTCCTTCAGTCTGTCCATCGTCCGGTGAGTAGGGCCGTAGGTACTCCAAATTGAAACTCACACTAGGGCATCTCGATCCACTATGAGTTTATGATGTGCTAGGAGCATCAGCATATTTGTAAACGAGATACCCTTGCCAGGCTCGTAAGAAATACGAGCTTCATGATAGAGCCGGTTGTAGAGGTTCTTCCTTTTCTTGATCGCGGCACGATCTATACCGTTGAGCACAGAGTGAAGCTTCTCCAGGTTGACACCGTCCACCTGCTTTGAAGGCCAAGCCGAATGGGGTGGTGGTGCTTCCGAGCACCTATCCAGGGTGTTGACAATGCTGTACTCTGCCGGGTATATTCTGACTTCAAAAATGCCGCTCAGTTTCTGTGAAAACTTATAAACGACGGATGCGATTAACAAGCATTCGAATGCAACCTACACCAAAGAAAGCGACGAAACGATGGCGCTCCAAAAAACCTGTTTTGGGGTTCGCGAACTCGGCCCAAACTTTCTTGAACGCGCGCATCTCCTCTCGCGTGATCGACCTGGCGCCACCTGACATCTGGAAGACGTAATAGAAACTGTCCACGACAACACCTGAGGTGCAATCAGACAATCAGCGGAAGAGAGCATGACAACTTGGTAGCATACCAACAAAAAGGTTGGCAAATATATACTACGACAGTGATGTTAACCGTTAGCCAATGCCTGGAGGCTGCTCAGGATGACATACCATGCTCAGCAGGTTCCATGCGATGAACAAAGAATATGCCCAGCCCTTGCTACCACAGTCGGTCTCGCCATTGGGTTGGATCGTGCAGCGCGGATATTCTAAGGCACTGAAGGGAGCATACGTTAATCGAATTCTGGTATATAATACAAGTTGAAACATACAAATCATGCATGTATTGGTTCCACCCTTCGCTAATTATGGAGTTAATAGTGTCCTAGGTCACAATCGCGTAGAGCTCACCCTGTTGTCATGAATGCTAACATGACCAATGCTTTGCCCATTGTGGTGTAATTCTCATTCGGCGTCTCTGCTGAATTCCATTTGGTCATGCTGAAGACTTCCAAGTACATGATGGCAAAGAACATGAAGAGAATCAGCCACAATGCCAACAAGCTGATGATTGTGGAGAGGCTCGCCCTGTAGGGTCTCCGTCAGCGAGCATTCTCCGTACGGAATCTGTCAAGACATACACTGCCGTCTTGAAGAATTTGTTCAGGCTGTTGGTACGTTGTACCAACTTGAAGGCAATGCAGGTTATGAACAGCTTCTCCATCTGCCCTGCGACGTAACCAACCGGATAGAAGCGTACCACAATCGTCGTAAAGAGACTGCCTCCGGCGACGACGACGTCAAATATGTTCCAACCATTAGAACAAAAACTGCGCCAGCCAAGCCCAAAGAGCCGTATAACGGCGTCCAAAGCATAAACGACGGTGACAAAGAGGAAGAAATCATCTGCCATGAACGAGCGTTAGTTCAATGTGGACGAATGGTCAACAGTATAATACCTCGTGCGTCGTCATAGATTGTGTCCAGTGTTTGAGTCCTGTAATTGCATGAGAACCGCAAGCATATAGGATTGTCGAATGCACTCACATGAGCGCGATGACATGGATTGTGAACAGTACCGTCATCATCCTGTGCCACCAACCATGCTTGTGTACTGCACGATCGAAGCACCAAGCTCTCAACGCCCAGGTGGGTCTACTCTTCGGTCGCTTGGCTGGCCTCTGACGCTTGATCAGCTTCTGGAGATCTATCCACTCTCTTTGCGCTTGCGTAAGCAACGCAGAGCCCGTCTTTGACGTAAAGTTTCCTATGATTATACTGGGAGGAACAGGCACTTGACACGCGATGTAGCAAAATAGTGTTTTCTTGACTTACCTGACGAATAGAGTCAGAATGATGACTGCACCCAACAAATTGTATATTAGGAAGAAGATCGAGTTGAACTGTACAGCGTTCATCTGAGGTTGTAGTCCTTTCCCTACGAGGCTGACTGCAACCGTTGTGACATCGATCCATCCTTCGAGCGAGACGATCTCGAAGAGGATGAGCAGAGACGCTCGGAAAGTGTCGAACGAGAACGTGGTGGATGGAGAAGGGTCCGCCCAGACCCTCGGAACAAGAAATCCAAATGAATTGCCGTAGATCGTGTTGCTGTACTCGTCGAGACATTGACTTACACCAGAGACGCTTGTATCGTTGCATTCCTTCATCAGTCCGTTGAAAATATTGAGACCCCAGACGGCATAAGGAATCATGTAGAGGATTGCCAGCATACACGCGTCAAGGATACGGGAGACTCCGGATATTATGAGGGATTCGAAAGTAGAACGCATCTGGTCGATCAGCGTGACGAGTCGAAGGGCACGCAGTGCTTTCAAAGCCCGAGTGAAGCGACTGAGGCCGCCGACGAAGATGAGTCCAGTGATGACGTTGGTGAGGATACCAACCATTACGAGGAAATCCAGGATGTTCCAGATGCTCCGCACGTATGCATTCGGTGTGAATACAAAGCCGTCTGCGATGACTTTGATGATAAACTCGAAGAAGAGCGTGAGGCTGAATGCCGTCTCGGTGATATCGTACCACGACCAGCGAACTAGACCGTGCTGCAGCTGCCAGTTGCGACGGTATGTAGGAGTTGCGATCGCCTCTACCACAATACCGCCGCCGACGACTGCAAGAAATAGGAAAAGCTGGAAGATGGGATGGGCGATAGGAGATGCAGGAGTCCCGAAGATTCTCTCCCCGCCGGCAGGCTCTACGAGTTTTTGACAAGCACGGCGCACAGCGTTCTTCTGCGAAAACAGCCAGAAAGTCTTATCATAGGTCGGATGGTCGCGGATGAAATCAGCCTTGCGAGCGCGACGTTCGTACAAGTAGTCCGTGAAATCCTCCATGGCTGCGGTTTCAGAGTTCAGAGCGGCTAGGAAATCACTATGTTGAATCAGTAACCGTTCGACGTCGGTGACATTATCCACGTACAGATGACGTTCAGTTTCCTCGTCCATTGCGTCCTGTGGCATAACCGAGTCCCGTCGACCATTGCGCATTGAAGCTAATGGCACTTGCTCTACTTCTGCATCTCCGGAGAAGAGACGTTGCAAGTGCTGAAGGTAGGTCTTTGCGAGGTACTTGGCAGGAAGCCTGCCTTTCCGTAACGCCTCCTGTATTAAAATGTCAATGGTTTCGACTGTCCCCTACGCACGCACTTACGTCGATCAAAACCTCCTCTTTGGGAGCACTGTATTCCTCCACCAGCGTCGTTTGCATTGGTAGGACCAGATCTGATGGAAGTTGCTCGACCCTGATAGCCTTTGGCTGAGCTTTGAGCCACCTGTACGGATTGAATTTTTGCAACCAAGGAACGTGAGACTGCTGAGGACGATGGGAAGCCCAGTAATGAGATGCCTGTTGGCTACGTTTTGATTCCTCAGCAATCTGGAAGTTCTCGTTGATCACGGCAATAAACATTTGTAATATGATGACTGGGCTTGGTTCAGCTGGCGCATACATTGTATACAAGACCAAGACTTACAATTTGCCAGAGAAAACCATCCCGTGAGATATAGAATGGCTACAGGAGCTTGCCGCAGAGGAATCTCTGGAGGTCCCACGCCATAGAGAACATTCGTCCAATTCTCGGAAGAAAACAGCTGATATGCGGCGAGGAACGAGTTGTAGATCTGACCATAGTCTATGAAGGCTCCGCGGTCAATATCTCCCCGCATAAGTTGGACTCCCACGAGCGCCGCAACGAAATTGAGCAGGATGAGGAAGAGCGTCATGTTGGCCAAACCGTACATGTTTCCGAAAACCGCCAACTAAATTATTACACATGGTTAAGACAGGCAGATTCGCAAGGAAGCAAACTCACCAGCAGCGGTTTCATTCTTGGAATCTCGAGAATGACTCGGTAAAACCTCGCCAACTGGAATATCGTGAACCAGGGATAGACAGGGGAGTCATGGATAGGGGGAATCTGAATAACGGTAGACCCAATCGTCAAAATCAAATCAAGGAGATTCTGACCCCGGCAGAAAAAGTTTCGCCACTCTGGCAAGTAGGCGATGATCCGAATGATGATTTCAACGTCAAAGAGTGTCGTGAGAATCAACTCTCCGAGTTGCAAAACCTGAGTGTGCGTCGTTCCCATGTTTATCGTTCGCGTAGCCTGCAAAGTGAGCGAAGCGAGTGCAAGTCCCACCCAACACCATCGGATGCTGTCGTACACCTCCTTGACTCGATTGCGACTGGGAGCAAGTTTGCCGTCCGACGTAGTCCATCCGTCTTCGTTCTCATCGAGAAAGGGTGCAACGCTATGAGTCAATTCTATCAGTCTTTGGTAAACGAACGAAGCTAGCCACTCACGATGCGGCGCCGAATGCGCTCTTCTTGGTGTCAGCTCTTATGGCTGCAAATGTATTGGTGATTACAGCGACGAAGAGGTTGATCAACCAAAAGTTGAGGATGACGATGCAGACTATGAAGAACAAGCAGGACACGAAGAACTCGGCGTCCATCATGTTGTACATTATGGGGGACCACTGCGACGTGAGATGTCAGACAAAACACAAAAGGCACAACATGAGCTGCCTACGCCATTGGAAGATGCTACTATGAACACTTGCAGTGCCGAGTAATATATATTGTCGAAACTTTCTATATTGCTGTATGGGTTCATGTCGTTCTCCTGACGGGTTTCGTATTCTCAGACACCTCTGTGAACCAATCGCGGAGTCGCTAGCTCACCATGCATACTTGCCCGAGTGGACATATATACCCCTTCGCCGATCCATAGCTACCGTCTCTAGTGACGTAACCCTTTACTTCCAATGTATTTGGATCTATCCATCCGCCACAATTCTGGCTAAGGTCTGTTTCAGCCTCGCCCAGCACTGGGAGCAAGTTGCAGGAGCGAAGATAGGACCCTTTGAATGCCTGAATGCCAATTACGCTAAATTGGAAATGTCAACGATGCGAGACTAGAATCGGAGAATATGTAAGCTTACGAAAAAAGGACCATGGCAAACGCCAAGAAATATGCCACACTCGCGAGCAGCGGACGAGCAGTTTTCAAAGAGCGCATAATCGCCTAGTTTGAGTCATGTCAGTTCAAATGCGCAACAAGAAGTGGTAGCATCCAGCAAGACCAGAAATACAGCAAACGGCAAACGAAACGAATCACTAACCGTCGTACCAGAGGTGATTGCCAGCAACCTAGCGGTCCTGAGGACGCTTAAAGCGCGGAAGATACCGATATGATACGTTCCGCGTTCAACTCCAGCAGTTGCAAGTACAAAGGAGACCCAGAACCCGAGGATAGCAACAAAGTCGATGCGGTTCCAGCTGTGACGCAAGTAAGGAACGTTACGTTTGGTCTGCGTGCGCGCGCTTGCAATTGAAAGCCGAAACGGTAAAGCAAGTACATCCGGATTGTCCGAACGCAGTGCAGTAGAGAAGAATGTCGGCTGGGAGGGCTCCCGCACGTGCATGTGCATTTCTTGAAACTTAGAGTATGCTTGCTCCATCATTGGCGTTTGGGATTGTACAGTGTCTGTTCGTATGTGCGATGAAGAAGATCCTGATGATGGTAGAGTTGCTGAATCCTGAGGGAGGGGTACAGCTGCGTTATGTCGCAGGGCAAATGGCCTGGCCAGGTTGTTGACTAGCCGCTGTAGACGCTGAACAAGATTAATTCTACGGAATGATAGACGTGCTTGTGAGTGAGCAGATGCAACAGAGAAATGCCGTGTCAGTGGCGTGTTTGGTTCTACATGGTTGGAGGGTATGAAATTGTCCGGGTATGCAGCAAAAGAGAACGATGAGAAGATGGATGACACCGGCATTTCGGGATCGAGCAGGAATCCGGATACACATATACGTGCAAAGGCTTCTACTCTGTGCGACTGTCAGCAATGATCATCGCATTCGCGCCACGGATCAACTCACGTAAAGAAACAAAACAAGGCGAAGAGCGCATAGTCCTCCCAAATATGAAAATAGCCGTTGACCACCGGCGGATTCTGACTGCCATCCGAAGCAAGTGCAGCAGACTTGTGAGATTGTATTGTCAGGACGACCGCATTGAAGACGATGAGGAGCAATATGATAGGTTCTGTCCATCTAGAACGGAGTGTCGGAGAGACGTAGACGGGTGAAGATTAGAACTACTCACGGAGCTACCAGAAAATTATACGTTGCCATACGAACTCTACTAGCAGAGTTGAAGTACGCGAGAGTGCGACCGCGGATTGGTAGACTTTGAGAGAGATCGGGTAGAGAAACATCTTCGTCGACTTCTTCCTCGAGGACTTCTTTATCGTCGAGCATACTCTCTTTCGATTCGTCCGCTGGGTCGTCCAAGCGTACATGATCTTCTAGTCCAAACCCGGCGAGATTAACGACGCGTAATGATGCACGGCGTAGACTGCGCGAGACATTCTTGAGAGTGCTCCCTGTCTTCTTGAACGGGGACGGGGATGTACCGTAACGCACAGTCCTTCTACGCGTACGTGCTGAGGGCGCCGTTCTCTCTAGGTCCGACTGTTCCGCCCAACTCCATCCACTGCTCATCCCTGGCCGTGCTGCATGACCGGTTAACCGCACTTCGTCCTCTTCACGCTGTCCATCCATCAGATCTCCCGACTCGCGGGGCTCTGATATCAGGGACGCAGTAGAAGGCCCGGCTTGTTCAGTCGAGAACTTGCTGTCAATGCTTTGGTACCGTTCCGGCGGGTCTCGATACGGAAGCTCGAAGGCGTACGATGAGTGGTCTTTTACGTTGGACGCAAACGGGTCATCGTCCAGATTCCATCCCGCTTCGCCAGACATTCGTGGAGGATCAGACATGCCCAATCCTGCGCTCAGCGGGTCTTGGCCGAAGTCAATTCGCCCCCTGCTCGTACGTCGTCGCGTAAAGCTACCACGGCTGTCGGAAGGTGCGAGTGAAGGAGAATTTTGAGTATGTCCGAATGCGCCTGTTCCAGACAGTTCGACACCAGAGCTGAGAGACTCCTCAGAGGGAGTCTTAGGTCGTTCATCCATGGAGATGACAGTGTTAGCATAATGAAGTTTCTAATCACCTCGCGATACCCAGTCGCCGCGACGACGATCTGATGGCCGAGCAGTTCGGTTCAAATTCACTCGATTCTTCGTTCAGTCCGGTTTGCTTTCTCGAGTTTGCGCTAGCTCGCGCAAGTCGGCAGCAACAACGAACGGCATGGTCCCCCGCTCTCTTCTCCTCTGTAGTTTGCGAAGACCAAACCTCGTTTTACGTCCGCAACCTTTTCGGCTTCTGACTTCTGGCAGTGAAAAACAACCCTCGCCCCCCGCGACCTCTCAAAAACCGCCGCGATCATGGCTCACGAGAAAGCTGGAGAAATCTCCTGCAGCTAAAAACGCGTTTTTGACGCTGGCGAAACTGCTAGGATATGGTAGTTCAAGACAGATTTCAGCGCGAAGATCGTTCGCGATGTACGAGCAGCTGTGCGTCATTACACCGGACGAGGACCGAGCGTTCTGGCAAGATGGTATGTGCTCGCGACGCTGCTGCATTCGCATGCTGACCTGATATCCGACGGCACGCAGAATGCCACCTGCCTCCGACATTTCAATCGTGGTTCACTGTGGTGAACCTTCATGTCTGGTTGCTCACTGTACGGCTTCGCGCGCTACCTCCACCACACGGCAAAATATACATTCAGGCGCTCATCGACCATTTTTTCCTGGACATCGAGGACCGTGTACGCGCTATCCTTCAACCTGCCACCCCGGAATCCCCGACGACGACATCAGCATCTCTCACAGGCCCTTACACACCTCCGTCTAGCTTTTACACAATCGCAAATCCTACCGATGGTCGTTCGCGGCCGAAGGGACGAGCTCCAGAACGACTTGTTGGACAACAATTGAAGATATTCAGAGAACAGTGGGCCGGCATGGGCATGTCCTTCGACATAGCGCTCTTGACTGGCGATGAAGAGATGGCCGCTGCAGTCTGGCGCAATTTCTTGGGAGGACGAGGCGCTCGGGGGATAGTGTACCCTTCTGGCCAGAATCCGCAGACGCCATACTTCCGTCGGTCAGTGAACCTCGTTGGTGGGGAGGTCGAGAAAGTGAAGAAGATTGACGAGCGTGGATTGGAGGTAGAAGAGGCGCGCGATGATGGGTCGGGTGTGCACGACTACTTGCCGAATGAGGCGGACAAGTATGTCGCATACCCGGAGCTAATGGCTACGCTTGTCGCATACATGAGGCGCGAGCTTGTTCGATTACAACAAGTCCCGGACGAGGCTTTCATTGGCATCAGACCTGGGAAAGAGGGCGGTGGTCTGCAGGAGATGAGATTTGGTAGGGTGCGGGCGACTCCACTGTTTGAGAGCTGATGTTCCTAGGTACTGTATCAAAATTACTGCTTACACTGTCCTTTTAATACTAGATACCGCTGATTCATTTGACATCAGCTGGCGAAAGTGGTCTGGCAGTTCGCCGGCTGTCATCAAAATCAGTGCCTTAATGCCTATTGAAAGTCAATCCAATATCATATGAAAGGTCTCGTCAACAGCAATACATCGACCAATGACGCCTCCTGGGTGAGGCAATACCTGTTAGACTCGATCTCTCCGAACTATAGGGCCCGTCCTGCAAACAGACGATACATCGGCATGCGATGTACGTCTCTCACCTTTTGACTGATATTTTCCGTTCCGATGGGAAGGCCCCACAAACCCTCGGTCGTCCATGCATCTTCTATCTTCGCCGTCCTCGTCGGAACGCCGCTAAAATGTCTTGCCGATCCACACTATTGGCGACAGAATCTGCTGACCTATTCGACAATCCCTCTCACTGCCTCATGACGCGAGCAGAGCGTTTACATCTCGTACCTGGCGCTTGATTTGCAGGCTATCGATAAGTTCGTGCGATTGTGGAAATGCAAATGCGAGCTCTGCGACAGTTGGCTACACGCCCTCTTACGCAGATAGCTCAGAAAAAAATCCCAGTCTTATGCTCCACTTCTTCGGGACAGTCTTTTCATCGGTCTGAGGCACTCATCTTCTCGTCAAGAGGTTGATCCGTGATGCACAGCCAAACGCTATCCTGATGCATTAGCTGCATACGAGATGCGGCTATCCGCATGCTGGTATCCGCAATTCAGTCGTGTGTGCCTAGATACCCGGTCCTGCTGGTGCCGACTTGCCAAGGAGCGGGTGCCTCTTCTCCATGAAACGGTATGAGTAGGAGGCTAGGGCTGTAAACAGATAACCTTTCCGCTTCGAGATTTCGCAAGTTGTGAGAGCCCGGCATCCCCTTCATCTTCAACATCAGGGCTCGTCTGTGACAACTACAAGACCAGCGGCCCTTCTAGTGCGCCTCAAATTTAGTCCATCTCTATCTCACACATTCAAGAACGCCTCAATCAAACCTCCCATCTTCGCGAAAACCTTCGTATTTCACTTCAGCCTTCTGCGGGAACTTACTTTGCTGCGGGATCTCTTTCTAGCTGCTCTATCGCCACGTACAGGCAGTCGGAGTCCGGGCTCCCCTCATGATTGATACTTCCGCATTCTGTTTCCGGTATTTGATGAAACACATACTAATGTGGGCGCCGTCCATATTCGCTTGGCCTTAGCCTGTACGGGTACACCTAATGTGTTTGATCAGCATTAGCAGTGCCACTTATGATCAGCGAGGGCGTACTATAAGTACATGAGCACAACGCCCCCGATAGCGTTCTGTCGGCTCGAACATCATAGCTGCCCTCCTCCCCCAGCTCGGATTAACGATGGATGTGCACGAGAGCACGGCTCAGATCGCATCGTTTCTGCAAGAGCTGTATGCCACGTTTCTGCCCGAGATACCCGACGTGCGTTCTGATGCGTGATTCTTCTAGCAGGGTACAGAACTGTTGCATATTAGCTGTTACAGGTGCGCATCTCGACGGCTTGCATGAATCATCTAACATTTTCCGTGAATTATAGTTCTGGTCTTCTATGATTACTTCCTTACGCTGTCGCAAGAAGTACAATATGTCTGGAAGAGCCGCAGTTCCTCAGCATCCATAATCTTCTACCTCAATCGCTACCTAATTTTGGCACTGTCCTTAATCGATCTGGTCGGGTTCTTCCCTCTCAACTCGCCAGCAGTGAGCATGTCTTCGAAATCTCAGTATGGGATGAGCTAATTTGTTGAAGAGGTCAGTTTGATCAAAGCAAGCTGTTTGCATTTTGCTCAATGCCAACTCGCCCTGCTCTGGTAGCTGTGAAGCTCTGAACTACTTTTATTCTATCATCGAGATAATGTGGTATGCGGTATGGGCAGGTTCGTTGCAACTTCTTCTCGACGTTTGCATTTTGATGAGGGATTTTGAAATTAGCATTCTCGTGCCTGCGGGTGTTCGCCATCAGCGGGCGCGATTGGCGCACGGCCGTTTTCACGCTAATCTTTGGTCTGGTGCCCTGCGTGACAACTATGGTGATTACAGCCACAACATGACCTGCAACTCGACGTTCTGACATGCTGTTCTTCAGTACGGCATGATCAGAACGTCTTATTACGTATCGTTTCCGGACGGCGTGTGCATAGCACAAATGGCGTTCTCGACGGCTACAGCTGACAAGTATGTCACTCATTTGTGATTTGGGACGTCCCACTGATGCTTGTGAAGACGTAGGCAACCTATCTCATGGTTCTTCAGATTCCGCGTAAGTTAACGAATGCGCCGTTTTCTCACAGTGGTCATCGCGACGCGCGTGTGCCTCATCGTATCCGACATCATAGTCATAGCGGCGACGTGGTACTACATGAGCAGGGTCGAGCTGTCGGCTCAGGCGCCGTCATCTGTCGCAACGATTCTAGTCCGAGACGGTCAGAATTTCACTGCAGATGTCAAACTTGCGGCTGCACGCTGACGATCTTCATGATCCAGGAACGCTGTACTTCATGTATGCGCTCGTTACCCAGGCACATATGGCTGATGATACTCACGGGCGCTTATAAACCAGATTACTCCTCGCAATGAACGTATTGCACATCAGCCTCTTTATAACCTCTGTCAGTGCTCTATTTTCGGAGACAGCTTCGCCGTGATACTTATTGTAACGCGGCACAGGTGTTTCAATGCACAGTCGACTTCATAGTCCGGTTCGTCCTCTCAAGCTTTCTCATGTTCCCGCTTTGTATACCAACGCTCGAGCAGAATCACAGCCGTCCTTGTCACCCGCTACCTCCTTAACCTCCGCCACTTCCGCTCGTCACAGAAAGACATCCTCGACTCCGTGGAGTCATACACCATGCACGCCTCCTCCGACAACTCGTTCTCGCCGCGCGCCGAGGCGACGCTGTCCACTATCAGTAGCAGCAGCAGCACCACTGGGTCGAGCACGGAGCAATATTCACTGGGATCGTTTAGGAGCACGGCTGGAACGTGGGGCGTGAAAGACGTGTCGAGGGTGAAGTTGGAGGATATTGCGGAGACGGATTTGGAGGAGGAAGTGCAGTCGGGCGATGAGATGGAGTTGACGGAAATATCATCTTTCAGTGCTCCAAGCGATGGGCGGACATCGGAAACGACACGACATGCTGAGCTCAGCGACGTTTAAGATGGCTTTTCCGTGGTCCTATACGGTGAGTAAGTCCTTTGACGATGCTCGCATGGTCGATGCTCTTATAATATCATCCTCAGGAAGCCACCCTCTATATCATAGACTATTTTTCTGTCGGTCGCATCGCCTTTTGTATCATTCCGCGATTATGGTGCATGGACGAAACATATGTTGCATATTGTTCTTCAAAAAGCTAGAGCTCTACTCTCGAACTGACCCCAAAAGGGACTTAATGATAACGTTCTCACTCATATCACGCGCGGACGAGCGCATTCATGGAGACTCCATTTGTCTGTGCAACTATCAAATCACAGTTCTGGTTTCTTCCTCAGCTTCAGTCTACACTCAGAAGACTGCTCCTCACGGCCGACAAATTTGAAAATTCAATCGTCGCCTCGCCCGTCAGTCCGCATCAACAGGGTTCCAGCTAGTAGCACCGTCGTTGCCCCTATCGAGCGCGTCGATCCTCGTCATGTCCTCGCTCGAGATCTCAAAGTCGTACACGTCCGCGTTAGAGACCACGCGTTCGGGCTTCGCAGACTTTGGTAGCGGGCTATACCTACATTCGCATGGTAAACCTCTGTCAAGACCCGAGCCCAGTCGGTCATGAGAGGTAAGGACGAACCCATGCTGGAGTGACCATCTTACGAGGACCTGCGGCACAGCTTTGTTATACTGTGAATGCAAAGCGCGGTCGCGTCATGACTTCAATTGGCTAAGGAATCGATTGTAAACAGACCTTCGCTGCGACCTCCCTCAGCACCGGGTTGTCAAACTGGCCGCGGATGAGCGGGCAGTACGCCTGCACGAATATGCCGTGTTCCTTGCAGTACTCTACAATCGGTTTCTGTTGGCAGAATGGCTGGATCTTCGTGGACAAATGGTCTAGTCAGCATTGAATAAGGGAGAGAAAATAAGAGAATGTACGAACTTCGATTTGGTTGACAGCGGGCGTCTCGAGGCCTGCTTCGCGAATCTCTTCGAGATGCTTGATGCCACTGTCCACAGAGGGAAAGATATCACCATTGAATATTGAAAGATAGGGCATGTCCGCTGCGTAAGTTGATGGCGCTTACTAGTTGGATACCCCGACCGTCCTTAGCTTGCCAGCCTCTTTCGCTTCCAATAGTGCTCTCCACGTCTCGAGTCGCTTCCGTTTTCCAGAGAGCGGACTGTGGATGAGATACAGGTCGATATAATCTGTTTCGAATCTCTTAGCATCACACATGCGGCTCGCAAGCGTGTAGGATGCGTACCGAAACCAAAGCGCTGGAGAGACTCGTCGACGGCTTTGAGTGTGCTTTCGTAGCCATGGTCGGGATGGTAGATCTTGGACGCTATAATAAATATGTCGGAAAAGTCCACGCAGCCTTGGCAATAGACGTACTGATGAATATCTCGCTGCGGGGAACACCACTTTCTCTGACCGCCTCCCCGACTTGGGTCTCGTTTCTGTAGGCGCGCGCCGAGTCGATGTGTCTGCGTCATGATCATTATAAGTTGCATGCTCAATCAGAGGTAGTTCACAGTGAGATCGCACCTGTACCCATTTTTCAGAGCCGCCAGACAAGCCGGTTTGCAGTTGTCATTCTGGTACACTCCCAGACCCAGAAGGGGCATGAAATAACCTTTCGTCGAGCATATTGGATAGGTCAAGCTGACAGGGATGGCAATCACAAAATGTACTCACCAGAAGACAGCCGCACGGACGAGTTCAAGGTGAGCGACATGATCGATGTCGATGATTAGTAACGAGGAGCAAGGCGCAACACTGCCGAGGGAACTGGCCTCTCTCAGGAGCGGTATTTTTATGTCATCAACCATTCACAGGCTTATGCGAGCCATATTCTCGCCGTGTAACACTTTCCGAACTCTCAATCCAATCGCTGCAGATCTGAGCTTCAGCTGTAGCTAGGAAACCCTTTCCATCCTCTTTCCTGAATGTTTCGGCCACCGACTCGAATCAATCATGACGTCACGCGACGATCTGACTCGCGCGCATTTCAAACGCGATCCGCAAGCGAATATACTGCTCTCATTTCGTAAGTATGATACTATTGTTTTAAACAAGAATGTCTGGGAAAATATGAGATGTGCGAAGCGGTAATCGCGTTGTTTGCGAAAAACAAATGCGACCTCAGCGGAGTACTTGACAAGCGCATATGATCCTGCAGCTGATGGCTCTTGATTTCGATTCCACAGAGGTGAGGATTGGATGGATGTGCTTCCAAGCAAACTGCCAAGCTGGATCACACCCGCTAACAAGGTCGAAGCCGCGGATCGACGTCCCAATTGCTGACTGTTGCTGATCAAGCAAGCGTTGAGCATGATAAACTTTAGCGCTTCAGTGGTCATCATGATCACATCTGCAGCGGAGGATGGTTTCCACATGCATGCCGGATACATATCAGAGTTGCGCCTGAGTCCGGGGGATTACAGATGGTGAATTGGAGCGTAGTCACCGGATCCATAGCTATAGCAGGACATGTGTCACGACTCACAAATGCTCTTTGCATCCATTGTCACAACACAATCGCGATAAACTAGGGGAGTTTCATCGAGTGATCTTGAAAAATGCTTCGTAAATAATAGATGACTGCCAGGCTGCAGCGGCTTCGTCATGCTTTCATGCAAAGAGGCTGAATGAAACGCGAGAATCGCGGTCACGTGATCACGACAGCCAAGCCGCAAACGCGTCATCCGCTCAGTGGCGTCAAGTTGTACCTCCTATAAGTACCAGTTGACAGCAGGCCCCAATCTCAATAACCGCACATTCCACGTTTCACTATTCAACTGCATACATAAACCCTTGACCGACACTGAAGTGTTCAGCCAGCCTCCAATATGCGATTCGTAGCAGTCACCCACCCGATCAACCCCGCCGGCGAGGAGCGGCTCACCAGAGGACAAGTATACGAAGGACTCAAGATCAAAGCTCGCGATCCTATGTAAGCCCACAGTTGCGACAAAAAGTAGAAGGTCGCTCATATCTCAACCAGGAAATTCATTTCGGCCATCGCCAGCTGCAAGGTCCTGAGCGAGCATCCGACCGGTCTGCTGCGCGAGGTGCAGTTCAAGGGTCAATCCGCACTCGCGCACGAGAAAGTCGAGTTCTTCCCTCCGGGAGCGGTTAGTATCTCGCCAGTACTACAAAAGAGATTAGTTTGTTGATTGAACGGGTTCCACACTGGCAGGTGTACTTCACGATGGTCTCGCCCACCACTGGCGAACTGCTCGCATCGATCACCAACGTTATCAGCAGCACGCCAGACGGGGAGCTCTGGCTTACATTTACGTTCGCATGGGGCCCGAACGGCCCTTTGGATGTCAGTGAGGAAGCCGTGGCGCAGGAGAAAGAGCGAGAGGAGATGGGGAGGGATGCAGTTGCTCACACTATCAAAGCCATTCGTGAACTTGTGAAGGCAAACACGTTTAGCTATACACTATTTGAATGATAAACACGTCTATTTTCCGCCTCAAACGCCTATGCGCCCCGCGCCATGGTGCAAGTCACTGCTTTTCGCAGACGAAAAAGTAAAGATGAGGCAACATGGCAGCAAAATCCGTCACTCGAGAGTAGTAAGTAAGTGGAAGAGCGTTCACTACTGCGTACATCAGGAAATTTGGTTCGCGTTGCATAAGCGCAAATAAGCGGTTTAAATTGTAGCTATTGCGAAAATTATATTGACCCCTATGCGAGCGATTACGAAAACCTGAACGATTTGCACAACCACTTACAATCACAGTGGTACCCATTATAATGTGCAATAATCCGTACACCGATAGATTACAATCACTGATTATCGGACACCGGAGACATTGTAATCTCAGCAAGCAGTGATTATAATCATGAGTAAACCCGGCGCGCACATTGTAACCGCAAGCAAACAACAATATCTAAGCAGTGGTCAAAATTTTTATTTGTGCACGCAGTAAGCAATCTAGACATTCATTCCGTATTTTTCTTATATTTATTACTTTCTTTACTGTTCGTAGACAATTCATTTATCACAAGTGCCTTACTAGTCGAAGTCTCAACCTACCTACTACTCACTCACCGAAGGCTGCGAGAATGTTTACTACAGGACTCGAACACGCACACACGCGGGGATCACTCCATGGTAAAATATTGCTGCCACTTACCAGTTGGCTATAGATGCGACACTAGGTACTGTCATGGACGCTTCATGTACCGTCACAATAAGCGCTGAAGACGCGTCGCGCCTGTGGCGCGCAGGGCGGGCGCATATACCGAGCGT